>NW_025726365.1:0-80994 GCF_021461395.2 Schistocerca americana
TCTTGACCAGTGTTGCCGACCGCCTACATCACAACAACCGCACTCGGCTGCTACTACTGACCGACCGCTCTGCATGACGACTATTAGCGTACTGCACGCGACGACTACTGACTGACTGACTGACTGACTGAGAACCGCTCGCAACACTCGCGCAGTCCAGCGCAAACTCTCTGGTCACAGATGCTACAATGTCTCGCCATCGCTACTATGTTACATACGTGTTTCAGTGTCTTTTTCATTGGGGTAACGATCTTTGGCTCTTTTTATTCTGAATACAGGGCCAAAGGTCAACGCTGCTGCCCTTATACAATTTATCAGGTTTCATTATGTCTGTTGCAATGTTACATACGGTTCACTCTTTCATTAATATTATCGTTGGGTTTGTTTTGTAGGGACGTTAACATTCTGGCACATTTTTATTATCATCGGACTCTCTGCTATTTGTGCAGGGAGGTTATGCCTGGGTCCATTTCCATTTCCATTTACATTTTAATATTGATAGACTTTTTGTTTTCTTTTTTGTTTCTTGTTGTTTTTCCTTCTTTTTTTTTGTTTTGTTTTTCCCGCTCTCACCACCACCGCCGCATCACGCCTTCCGTTTTCTTGGTTTCTTTTCTGTTCTTCAACTGCTTCAACATCACCGCGCCCCATTTCCACACCACAGCCATCAGCCTCCAAGACGGGCGGGCGCAGTGTGCCATTTCCGGCGCACAAGCACACCCGTACGGTACTCTCCTCGCCCCCACGCCACCAACAACACAGCGACCACGCGGCTTTCAGGCATGGCACGGCATGGCACGGCACGGCACGGCACGGCACCGGCGAAATGCGCCGCCCCCGCCCCTCCGCGCATCCGTCCGTCTCGCCACGTTCACTGACAGCCGCGTCTGCGGCTACACCACGACAACCACAACACAACACCGCTCCCCTCCCTGGCAACTCACATTGTTTTTCTCCTCCTCTTTTGCACAAACCACAACGCCGAGCACAGGCGCAAGCCACCCACACCCCGCGCCCCTCCCCGTCCCGTCTTTGGCCGCCGCTCCTCGTTTCCTCGTTTGCCCCCTCCCATCTCCCGAAATGCCATGCCAGCAGCGTTACGCATGCCCCTCCCCTGTCCACACAACACTACCGCCTAACGAACAGCCACATCCAGGGCACGCCCACCTCCAAACACTGCCAATTCACGGACGCACGCACACACACACACACACACACACACACACACACACACTCACTTTCTCGACACCTTTCTGTACGGAGGGTGCGTCATCTCGACCGTGACAGAGTGACGGCAACTATCGACGATCCATTTCCCCCCACTGGTAAAACATGTCCACTAACACCTACATACATCATTCAAGTACACAGACAATAGCATACACACAATGGGAGGGCACACGAACATGGACGGCACGGCACTGTCATACACTCTTCCTCAGAACCATATCAACAAACGTTACGTACATCCGGGAAAGCGAAAGCGAACGCGAAAGCGAAAGCGAAAGCAAAAGCAAAGGCAAAGCCCAATGCAGCCGTCAAAGGTAACGTTCACCACGGCAGACACTTGCAGCCGCGCCGCCGTTAAACGCATTTCAGTGCGGCTCCAATACGCCTCCGACACGGGAACGTTCCGTTGCTCTACGAATGCGTTTCTCCCCTTTTTCCCTTCCTCTCTCTTTTGCCCCCCCTCCTTGCACTCTTGCCTCATTCCTCACGTTCTGCCCAGACATTCCGACCGATCAAAGTCAACCTTTCGTTACCGTTCTCAGCGCGACGGTGTACAACAGTATGACGGGTGTGCCCAAGACTTCGGGTTCAGTTGCGTGACGCCGGTCTATCGCGCCGATCGACAGTTACTCAGGGGGCGACGGATCGGACCACGTCACCGACACACAAAACACTTTCAAACAAACAAATACATACCGGATGGACACAGACAAACACGTGTACAGACATTCGCCAAACAAACGACCGCCGCCGCCGCCGTCGTCGTCTAGCGTGCATCTTGAATGACGACATCGGTGTGCGTGCGTCGTACGCAATCAGTCAGACACGGCTATCAAACATCAGAGTCGAATGGTACATCATCGTGCGTGTCGCCGTACACGTACAGTACAATACAACAACAATGCGTCTTAATGGCACGTTCATTTCAACGTCACTCACACACCTCCACGCTGCAGTTACGTCGCACCATTGTCAAACTCGGCGTACAGCAAAGGGAATAGTGGGCGGCAAAAAAAACCAAACAAAAACACTTCACATTTCACCCTCGCCATGTATGATGTGCAAAAAAAACAAACCCGCAAACGGCCGTCGTTACGGTGACACAAAAGTCGCCGATCGCACTGTCCCCCCTCGCAGACGGGTAACACACACACCCCAACAACACCAATGGGTCAAAAACCACGCCAACGAGGCGTGCCACCATTCCACGCCACGGCGACCAACCTCGTGGCCGTACCCCGCGCAACACGCTTTGACGCGCCCCCCCACCCACAATCAAAATGCACACATACATCACAGCCGTCCACACAAACAACAACAACAATTCCGCCCTTCCCGCAAAAGGCAAGTTGGTGGCCCTGAAAAGGGCCGTTTTGCCGCTCTCGCAACGGAGGAGCCTTCTCCATCCTTCCTTCCATTCCAGAGCCACCTCCTTACTTGGAGCTCGTGTACTTGGTCACCGCCTTCGTGCCCTCGCTCACGGCGTGCTTGGCCAGCTCGCCAGGCAGCAACAGCCGCACAGCGGTCTGGATCTCGCGGGACGTGATGGTCGAGCGCTTGTTGTAGTGCGCCAGGCGAGAAGCCTCGGCCGCAATGCGCTCGAAAATGTCGTTCACGAAGCTGTTCATGATGCTCATCGCCTTCGACGAGATGCCCGTGTCAGGGTGCACCTGCTTCAGCACCTTGTAGATGTAGATGGCATAGCTCTCCTTCCTCTTGCGCTTCTTCTTCTTGTCGCCCTTCGAAATGTTCTTCTGCGCCTTGCCAGCCTTCTTGGCGGCCTTCCCGCTAGTCTTGGGCGGCATCTCGAACCAACGTACGGCAGCAGCAACACCAGTAGCAAGCGCTCCGCTCTAGTCAGCGTCTCCCCACACAGTGGCACCCGCCGCCAGCCGCCGCCGCACCTTTACCAGCTCGCCCTGTTGCGGCCGCCGACCAATGGGGCGCGCGCGCAACCGGCCGCCGCACCCGAGCCCATAAAGCACCCCCACCCCGGCTGCGCCGGCACGCACTCCGCTGCTCGACTCGCTGCCGCTCGCACCGGTCGTTTTCGTTTCCGTTTCGTGTGCACCGTCGCTAGCCCATCGCCATGTCCGGACGCGGAAAGGGAGGCAAAGTCAAGGGCAAGTCAAAGTCCCGCTCAAGCAGGGCTGGGCTCCAGTTCCCGGTCGGCAGAATCCACCGCCTCCTGCGCAAGGGAAACTACGCAGAGCGCGTCGGCGCCGGGGCGCCCGTCTACCTCGCCGCCGTCATGGAGTACCTCGCGGCTGAGGTGCTCGAGCTGGCCGGAAACGCGGCCCGCGACAACAAGAAGACGCGCATCATCCCGCGCCACCTGCAGCTTGCCATCCGCAACGACGAGGAGCTCAACAAGCTCCTGTCGGGCGTCACCATCGCACAGGGTGGTGTCCTGCCCAACATCCAGGCCGTCCTGCTGCCAAAGAAGACCGAGAAGAAGGCCTAAAGGAGGCCAGGCAATCGCAGCGCCGCGTGCTCCCCTGCACGCAACGCGCTTTGCCGGCTCGGCCCACAACAATCGGCCCTTTTCAGGGCCACCACACAAACCTACGTCCAAAGCAAAATTGCAGTCGTCCTCGCCGCACCTTGTTTTGTTTTAACTTTGCACTGTCACAGCACAGCCGCCGCCGGCGCACGTCCGCCATCTTGTCGCCCACACAGCCCGTGTGGCCCAACACACACACACACACACACACACATTTTGCACGGTCGCAGTCGCCTTCCAAACCGACAACGGCAGCAATAATGACCATTGTTAAAGGGAGGCGTGTCGACACACCGCCCTCCACTCCCGCGCGCAACGGCCGTCGACACGAACGAAACAGCTGATCCGGCCGCCTATGCCCACACGCCTTGCCTCGGAAACCCCAACGCCGCCGCAAACAAACACACAGAGCCAAACCACGCAAGCAAATAATCACCGCCTCTCGCACAACAACACACAGCCCGCCATCTCCGTCGCGATCGATACAAAGACACACAAACGAAGCAGCTCCACACACAGCCAGCCACATGACACGTTTCCTTTCCTTCTCCCCTCCCAGTCACATCACGTCGCTCAAACGGAAAGAAAGAAAGAAACAAACAAACAACACAGCGCACACACGCAGCAACAACACAGACTCTTTCGCACTTTTCAACTTCCGAACAGTGTGGTGGCCCTGAAAAGGGCCGTTTTCTAGTCTCTCCCACCCACAAGCACGGCCGCGGGAAGGCCAGCGCCCGCTGCGACGCAGCCTAACCGCCGAAACCGTACAGGGTGCGCCCCTGCCTCTTCAGGGCGTACACCACGTCCATGGCCGTCACAGTCTTGCGCTTGGCGTGCTCAGTGTACGTCACCGCGTCGCGGATCACGTTCTCCAGGAACACCTTCAGCACCCCGCGGGTCTCCTCGTAGATCAGACCAGAGATGCGCTTCACGCCGCCCCTGCGAGCCAGGCGGCGGATGGCGGGCTTCGTGATGCCCTGGATGTTGTCGCGCAACACCTTGCGGTGCCGCTTGGCGCCACCCTTGCCGAGCCCCTTTCCTCCCTTGCCGCGGCCTGTCATCCTTCCTTCCTCGGGCAAAGCAAAACGTGCACAAACAGCGGCTGCAGCGGCTGGCGAGTCGGCTACGGTCTGCGCCCAGCGCGCCCGCCGCCCCCCTATATAGACTCTGGCCCGCCCTCCCCCCACCACGCGCAACCGAGGGCATATAAGCGCAGCACGGAGGCGCGCGGGCCCGTTGTCAAGGCAGCACCGGACGCCGCGCCACACCTAACCTCCACGCACGCCGCTCCGCTACCGCTACCGCCATGGCCCGCACAAAGCAAACGGCCCGCAAGTCCACCGGCGGAAAGGCGCCGCGCAAACAGCTCGCCACCAAGGCGGCGAGGAAGAGCGCGCCCGCCACCGGAGGCGTCAAGAAGCCCCACCGCTACAGGCCGGGCACCGTCGCCCTGCGAGAAATCAGGCGCTACCAGAAGAGCACAGAGCTGCTCATCCGCAAGCTGCCATTCCAGCGCCTAGTGCGCGAGATCGCCCAGGACTTCAAGACCGACCTGCGCTTCCAGAGCTCCGCAGTCATGGCCCTGCAGGAGGCCAGCGAGGCCTACCTCGTCGGCCTCTTCGAAGACACCAACCTGTGCGCAATCCACGCCAAGCGCGTCACCATCATGCCCAAGGACATCCAGCTCGCGCGCCGCATCCGCGGCGAGCGCGCCTAAACCGCGCCGCGGCACCGCACCGCACAAACAAAAACGGCCCTTTTCAGGGCCACTAACATCTCTCCGTCGCGAGCAAACTTTGTCGGTCGCCTGCCTCTCGCCCCGCAACCCAAAAACAAAAACCACCACTTCCCGTCCGTCCGCCACACCCGCTCACTCTGCCTGCCTGCTAGCAGCGCGCAACAATCACACATCATCCCTCCCCGGCGCTCAAAGCGCACAATACCCAACGGCCGACGTCACACCGCACGGGTGGCTGGCCGGCCGCCGCTTTCGTTTCGAAAACAAAAAAAAACCCGCACTCCACTCCGACGCGCTCGCTCGCTCTACACGCCACCGAAATCCCCGCCGACTCCTTCCGCATCTCAACGTGCCCCCCGTTGCAAAACATAACACACACACACACACAAAGGAACAAAACAAAGACCAGACACGACTCGACAAGACAGACATCCGAGAAGAACGAACGCAGGCAAGCCAACCAACGTATTCAAACTAAACAACGTGACAGAAAACCAACCGTCGGCCGCCGCCACAAACACGGCGACAATCAACCACGACAACAACAACAACAACAACAACAACAACACCGCTTACCGCTACCGCCGCCCACACCCGCCACCGACCCCCGCAATCCAACCACCACGGCACGCAAACAGCATCCCCACGGGCATACAGACAGACACCCACACCAAACGCAACACGACAATCAAAACCTTCCCCGACGTGCTTTGATGGCCCTGAGAAGGGCCGTTTTTTTTGGGCCGCGCGTCTCTTGCGCGCCACTAGACGACGACGGGGGGTGGGGACGACGGAGTCAAGCGCCAAACCCTTCCTTTCCCCCATCTCTTTCTCCTCTACTCTACTTCTTCTTCTTGGGCGAAGCCTTCGCCTTAGACGGCGTCGTCGCCTTCTTCGGGCGCGGCGCCTTCGGCTTCTTCGTCGGAACCTTGGCGGCCTTCTTCGCCTTCGACGGCGACTTGGCCTTGGCCGGCTTGGCCGCAGCCGCCTTCTTCGCACCCGCGGGAGCGGCCGACGCCGCAGACGCCTTCTTGGCGGCGCCCGCCTTCCGACCGGTCGCCGCCTTCACGCCACCAGCCTTCTTTGCGCCGGCCGCACGGGCGCCCTTCTTCTCCTTGCTGGCCGGAGCGGCGCGCTTCTTCTTGGCACCGCCAGCACGAGCCTTGCCGCCCTCGGCCGCCCCCCCGCCGCCGGCGCCGGCAAGCTTGAACGAGCCGGACGCGCCCTTCCCCTTCGTCTGCACCAGCTCGCCCGCCACGACGGCCGACTTGAGGTACTTCTTGATAAACGGCGCCAGCTTCTCCGCGTCCAGCTTGTAGTGCGCGGCTATGTACTTCTTGATCGCCTGCAGCGACGACCCGCCGCGCTCCTTCAGACTCTTGATGGCGGCCGTCACCATCTCAGAGGTGCGCGGGTGCGCAGGCTTGGCGCGCGGCTTCTTCGCAGACGACGCAGACTTGGCCTTCTTCGTAGTGCCGGTGGCGGCGGGTGCCGCAGCAGTCTCGTTCGTAGCCGCCTGATCTGCCATTTCGACGACGCGCGTAACACACAGCGAGAGCGAGCGGGACGGCAGGCACGCAAGCACAGCACAGCAGCAGAGCAGAGAATCACAAGGCCCAGCCAGTGTCGCGGGCGGGCGCGGACGGCCGAGAGAGCGGCCGCCACTCTGCGCGCCGCCGCGCCGCGCCTCCCGCGCTTGCTACCGCCCAACGTCCGACAGCCTGTGCGGAGCAGCCCCAAACCTGCGCCACAACCGCCCGCGCCTTTCAAACCACCGAGGATGGGGCTACACACAGCCACACCACAGTCGCCAACCAGTCGCCACGGCAGCGCCGCAAACCACGGCCAAACTGCAGCTACCGCGCGCTACAGCCTGGGTCGGCCCGCCGAGAATCGCCGCCCCCGCCCAAATGCCGCCCCCACAGCCCCAGCCGACGACCCGCCACAATGGCCAAACCTTCGGCAAAACTCCCACACCGTCGCCGCGGCAGCCCGGCCAGCGCGGCCGGCGCCACAGCCACACAAGCCGAGGCGTGCGGCGATGACGGCCGTGCAAACGCGCCTCCGCCGCCCCATCGCCTTCCGTCGCCCTCCCGCCGTTTCCCGATCGGCCCGCAGCCGTCGGGCCACATCGCGCGCCGTCCTCCTCCTCTCGCCCGCCAACATTCACAGCCGTTTCTCAACAATTGCCCGCCGCAAACGGACGCCGCCTGCGCAACAGGCGCCGCCGCCCCTCGCCGCTTCCGACCCAACCCCTCGACCGAGGCAAACCGCAATCCGAATCTACAGACCAACCCAATCTGCCGTCAAGCACACACGACAGCCGACCTTACACGTTACGCGTTACACATTACGTTTACACGTCTACGTTAGGTTAGGTTAGGTTAGGTGGACGTGGGTTAGGTTAAGGGGACTTGGGTTAGGTTAAGCGTCAAACTTAGGTTAAGCATTCAAACACGTCAGGCGTCAGAGGTTAGGTTAGGTTAGGTTAGGTTACACGTTAGGTTAAGGGGTCAGTGCTAGGTTAAGAAGCGTCAAACGTAGGTTAAAAAAGCGTTCAAACGTGAGGCGTGAGCCGGACAGCTTACCTTACGTAGACGTTAGGGGCTCACAGGCTGAGCTCACCTCGCCACACCACAGGTTAGGTTCGGTTCGCTCGGCTCAGCGTAAAGCGCCGAGGTCAGGGTTACGTTCGTTCACCTTCGGGCGCCACACTTTCGGTTGAAAGGTCGCGACGGGACGACGTCGGCAGGCACGCCGCAAACGAACAAAAACGTACAGACGACGTCGGAAACCGCCGACAGACGGGGGAGCAGCACGACCACGACCAGACACCGAGCGCGAACGAGACACACGCGAACCACCCCCACCGGCCAAAGGGCACCACACAACAACCCAGAGCACCACGTGTCGACACCAGAGCAACCCGCCGCTCACGCGACATGGGCTGGCACCGAAGGGCAACCGCCCGCAACTGCGCTTTCCGCGCCGGCCCGGATGCACGTCGTGCTACAACAACACCACTACCGTACACAGCCGCTGTTCACAACATCACTATCAATGGCGCGCCCGCGGCTCGCCGCCGTCGCAGTCGCAGCCCCAACGCCAGCACTTTTGCACCACCATTCACACGCACCGCAACACAGCTCGCCGACACAGCCGAACAAAACAAACACCACACAACAACAGCAACAACGCCGCCGCCTCTACTTGTGCCGGCGACCCACCCCGCCGATGGCGCACCTTTCGCCAGCCGGCAATCGACACACACGCACCCACCCACCGGGGCCCAGTGCAAAAAAAAACACACAAAAACAAAAAAACCAAACAACACAAACGACACGGGAAGCGCACACCGCCACTTCGCGCGCACGCCACCAACCAGTCGTCGTCTCAAAATAACAAACACAAACAAAATAAACTAACAACTAGGGCAACACAAAACAAAAACGCCTCGCACGAACCGCCCACAAAAAGGACAAGCACACGCACAGCCTCTGCTGACGACCACGACGCAGCGGCACGCTGCTCCTGTCCCGCGCCCCGCGCCCCACTCGATTCACAACTCACGCGACACCGTCAACGACGGGCTCGCTTCCCGCAACCTACCACCTTTCCGCCACGACGCACAGCCCCAGCCAGCCCCACCCGACGACGCCCGTGGCAACGACTGCACTTTCACCACCGCCTCCCCCTTCCCCCCCCCCAAAACACACACACACACACACACAGCCAGCCAAAAACGCACTCGCGACCCACACATGCACGTGCATCGGCACACGCCAACCAGTCAACGTCGACAACCACACGCAAGGCTCGAAACGAAACCGGCGTCCTTCCACGTTGCCATCACGCTACGCGACACAAGACACAAGGAACCAACACAACAGCCGGCCCCACTAATTCCCACTCTCACGCCGCAAAAAGCACACCGAAACCGCCAAACGCACGCACATTCCCCTTCGCACTGACACCACCGACCGGCTCGCTACCACACACCTCTCGGCAGCCGTTTCACGCCAATTCGCCACACAGTCGACAAGCGCCCGCCCTGTACGGCACACGCAACGACGCAGCGCAGCAAAGGGCGCCCGCAACACATACCTCTCCGCCGCCCGACGCGCCAACCGCCACACCACACCGCCAGCCACTCGCAAATTGTGCACTGCCACCAGCCACACGTCCAACACGCCGCGCCGCCTCCGGCCACCCGCCAGGGGGCGCTCACGTCCGCGACAACAGCGCGGCCCGCCGGGCCGGGCCGAACCGAACCGAGCCGCCGCTGCTCTGCACTCGGCACGGCCACACCCTGCTGCAGACCGGGCTCGTCTCTCTGTACGCGTCTGCCTGCGCATCAACACAACACGACCTTTTATATTTTTTTTTTTCCTCTCTACCGCCATCCCTTCTTCTCGCGTTTTACTCGTTGTTGCAGCAGCGGCGCCACACCTACACATCCACAGCCCCAGCCGAGCCGGCCTCACCTCAGGGCCCGCCGCCAGCGTCTCCTCCTCGGGCACAGGTGCGGTGCTGTGGCCGCCCATCCAACCGCATTGCTGGCCGTCCAGCCACCAGGCGTTCCCACTGCCGCGAGCCACGCCGCGCACCGACCCTGCTGCAGAAAACGAAGCATAGCCAGAGACCGACCGATACACAAAGCAAGCCGTCGCCTCGCCTCTTGTCCTTCCTGCCTTCCTTCCGCCCCCGCCCTTCTCACACCACCGCCTCTCCACTTTCGCCCCCCCCCCCCCCCCCCTCCTTTTTTTTTTTTTTTTTTTTTTTCTTCTTTCTTTCTTTCTTTGGCCCTCTCTCCTTCCCGCCATGGCGGTTACGGCACCGCCTGCAGCGGCAGATTTTTTGCGCCCACACGCCTACTCCTACCACCATTAACCTTGCCCTGCCCTGCCCATCAACGTCGCAGTCGAACCGACGCTTGCCAACACACTGCCCACGTTCCTTTCTCTTTTCGGCCTACGCCCATTACGCGCCGCCGCCACAGCACCTTCCCTTCCCACAACACACCGACGTCATCACACGCACCCAAAACAGGGGCCACGACCGTGTTCCTCGCCCACTCCCATCCCGCACGGTACGCACATTCCCAACTACTACCGCGCACCCTCCCTTTCCAATCTGTGTGTCTCTGTGTCTGTGTCCTGTCCGCGCGTGACGCCTCTCAACATCCGCCGTCCCCCGTCCCCCGTCCCGTTTTCGCCCCCATGCCGTCGTCGCGCCGCCTCCTCCCCGTCCACCGCCGCCCCTGTCCGCCCCGCACCACACCATACACCGCTGCTTGTCCCGGCCGTTGCCACCAAAGGCGCCGACCGCAAACGCGCCACGCCGCAGCCCCCGTGCGTCTCGCGCTCGCTTGCATCTCCGTGCCGACGCTGCCTCTCTTCCCACTCGCACTCGACCTCGACAACACAGTCTTTGGCTCCGCCACTGCGTGTTCCGGTGGTACGCACGCTGCAACACGTATGTATTCATTACCAGAGCGATGGCGAGGCATGACAGCATCTCTGTCTGACCAGAGAGTTCTTTATCGCTGCTAGTCGGCGCTTGGACCGCGCCAGACGACAGTAGTGGCACGCACCGGGTCGCCAGGAACAGTTGTTATATATATTGTAGCGCGAGTCGGGAGAGGTAGTAGTCGGTCGACAGTAGTAGCGGGTGGACGGTTGTACTGAGCGGGCGTCGGCGGCGTGCTCTGCTCGTCTCGCGACTCTGGTCACGGTTCGGGACGATGTATAGTATATTGTGTTATAATCAAAAAGGTGGTGTGACGCTGCATTGCGCAAATCTGATAACGTATGTTCATTGTACTTATTTTGTTCAACAACAAAAGCCCCACTATTACTGTTTTTCTAAAGTAACTTTTGTCTCTTAACGAAAAACATTCACTTTTTAAAGACTACGTCCTATGGCATTTCCCTCCAAGGAGTGCAATTAATTACCAGCCAGCACTCATTCATTGCACACAGCTGTGTAAGGGGTATCTACAATTGAGGAGCGGATATAAATGCAATTTTTTTTTTGTTTTTTTTTCTTTTGTGTGTGTGTTGTAACCTCCCAGCAAAATTTAAAATAATGGACAATGTTATTTACGGATGCTAATGGACATTGCGCTAATTGTAACCTCGCCCACAATGAGAGGTATTGAAAATGGCAACAAAAATGTGAAATTCGCAATCTGACTCAAATATAAAGTCTTCACACAACATTTAAAAAAGTCCGTTCAGTGACAAGAAACTTCAATTAAACCGAAATATCGGTCTTTGGCCCTGTGCAAAACAATCAGAATTAAAGTCTTACCTCCGAATAAATGGATGTCACATTTCTGCTCTGGTTGTTGCGCAGCGCTTGGAGGAACTGCATTGCAAATAATAATATTCTCTCTTTTTTTTTGTGATTTTAGTGACATTTTTCTTCAAAGAAGTGGAATGAAATGTGAAGTGCAACGAACTCTTTAGTTCAATAAAAAATTAAATGTTTGAAAAATGCTTTTGAAATAAAAATTATTATTGGGGAACTTGTTGGAGAATAATTACAATAAATACAATTTTTCATTATCTAATGATTATATTAATTAACAGTATACCTTATTCACCATCTTGACCAGTGTTGCCGACCGCCTACATCACAACAACCGCACTCGGCTGCTACTACTGACCGACCGCTCTGCATGACGACTATTAGCGTACTGCACGCGACGACTACTGACTGACTGACTGACTGACTGAGAACCGCTCGCAACACTCGCGCAGTCCAGCGCAAACTCTCTGGTCACAGATGCTACAATGTCTCGCCATCGCTACTATGTTACATACGTGTTTCAGTGTCTTTTTCATTGGGGTAACGATCTTTGGCTCTTTTTATTCTGAATACAGGGCCAAAGGTCAACGCTGCTGCCCTTATACAATTTATCAGGTTTCATTATGTCTGTTGCAATGTTACATACGGTTCACTCTTTCATTAATATTATCGTTGGGTTTGTTTTGTAGGGACGTTAACATTCTGGCACATTTTTATTATCATCGGACTCTCTGCTATTTGTGCAGGGAGGTTATGCCTGGGTCCATTTCCATTTCCATTTACATTTTAATATTGATAGACTTTTTGTTTTCTTTTTTGTTTCTTGTTGTTTTTCCTTCTTTTTTTTTGTTTTGTTTTTCCCGCTCTCACCACCACCGCCGCATCACGCCTTCCGTTTTCTTGGTTTCTTTTCTGTTCTTCAACTGCTTCAACATCACCGCGCCCCATTTCCACACCACAGCCATCAGCCTCCAAGACGGGCGGGCGCAGTGTGCCATTTCCGGCGCACAAGCACACCCGTACGGTACTCTCCTCGCCCCCACGCCACCAACAACACAGCGACCACGCGGCTTTCAGGCATGGCACGGCATGGCACGGCACGGCACGGCACGGCACCGGCGAAATGCGCCGCCCCCGCCCCTCCGCGCATCCGTCCGTCTCGCCACGTTCACTGACAGCCGCGTCTGCGGCTACACCACGACAACCACAACACAACACCGCTCCCCTCCCTGGCAACTCACATTGTTTTTCTCCTCCTCTTTTGCACAAACCACAACGCCGAGCACAGGCGCAAGCCACCCACACCCCGCGCCCCTCCCCGTCCCGTCTTTGGCCGCCGCTCCTCGTTTCCTCGTTTGCCCCCTCCCATCTCCCGAAATGCCATGCCAGCAGCGTTACGCATGCCCCTCCCCTGTCCACACAACACTACCGCCTAACGAACAGCCACATCCAGGGCACGCCCACCTCCAAACACTGCCAATTCACGGACGCACGCACACACACACACACACACACACACACACACACACACACTCACTTTCTCGACACCTTTCTGTACGGAGGGTGCGTCATCTCGACCGTGACAGAGTGACGGCAACTATCGACGATCCATTTCCCCCCACTGGTAAAACATGTCCACTAACACCTACATACATCATTCAAGTACACAGACAATAGCATACACACAATGGGAGGGCACACGAACATGGACGGCACGGCACTGTCATACACTCTTCCTCAGAACCATATCAACAAACGTTACGTACATCCGGGAAAGCGAAAGCGAACGCGAAAGCGAAAGCGAAAGCAAAAGCAAAGGCAAAGCCCAATGCAGCCGTCAAAGGTAACGTTCACCACGGCAGACACTTGCAGCCGCGCCGCCGTTAAACGCATTTCAGTGCGGCTCCAATACGCCTCCGACACGGGAACGTTCCGTTGCTCTACGAATGCGTTTCTCCCCTTTTTCCCTTCCTCTCTCTTTTGCCCCCCCTCCTTGCACTCTTGCCTCATTCCTCACGTTCTGCCCAGACATTCCGACCGATCAAAGTCAACCTTTCGTTACCGTTCTCAGCGCGACGGTGTACAACAGTATGACGGGTGTGCCCAAGACTTCGGGTTCAGTTGCGTGACGCCGGTCTATCGCGCCGATCGACAGTTACTCAGGGGGCGACGGATCGGACCACGTCACCGACACACAAAACACTTTCAAACAAACAAATACATACCGGATGGACACAGACAAACACGTGTACAGACATTCGCCAAACAAACGACCGCCGCCGCCGCCGTCGTCGTCTAGCGTGCATCTTGAATGACGACATCGGTGTGCGTGCGTCGTACGCAATCAGTCAGACACGGCTATCAAACATCAGAGTCGAATGGTACATCATCGTGCGTGTCGCCGTACACGTACAGTACAATACAACAACAATGCGTCTTAATGGCACGTTCATTTCAACGTCACTCACACACCTCCACGCTGCAGTTACGTCGCACCATTGTCAAACTCGGCGTACAGCAAAGGGAATAGTGGGCGGCAAAAAAAACCAAACAAAAACACTTCACATTTCACCCTCGCCATGTATGATGTGCAAAAAAAACAAACCCGCAAACGGCCGTCGTTACGGTGACACAAAAGTCGCCGATCGCACTGTCCCCCCTCGCAGACGGGTAACACACACACCCCAACAACACCAATGGGTCAAAAACCACGCCAACGAGGCGTGCCACCATTCCACGCCACGGCGACCAACCTCGTGGCCGTACCCCGCGCAACACGCTTTGACGCGCCCCCCCACCCACAATCAAAATGCACACATACATCACAGCCGTCCACACAAACAACAACAACAATTCCGCCCTTCCCGCAAAAGGCAAGTTGGTGGCCCTGAAAAGGGCCGTTTTGCCGCTCTCGCAACGGAGGAGCCTTCTCCATCCTTCCTTCCATTCCAGAGCCACCTCCTTACTTGGAGCTCGTGTACTTGGTCACCGCCTTCGTGCCCTCGCTCACGGCGTGCTTGGCCAGCTCGCCAGGCAGCAACAGCCGCACAGCGGTCTGGATCTCGCGGGACGTGATGGTCGAGCGCTTGTTGTAGTGCGCCAGGCGAGAAGCCTCGGCCGCAATGCGCTCGAAAATGTCGTTCACGAAGCTGTTCATGATGCTCATCGCCTTCGACGAGATGCCCGTGTCAGGGTGCACCTGCTTCAGCACCTTGTAGATGTAGATGGCATAGCTCTCCTTCCTCTTGCGCTTCTTCTTCTTGTCGCCCTTCGAAATGTTCTTCTGCGCCTTGCCAGCCTTCTTGGCGGCCTTCCCGCTAGTCTTGGGCGGCATCTCGAACCAACGTACGGCAGCAGCAACACCAGTAGCAAGCGCTCCGCTCTAGTCAGCGTCTCCCCACACAGTGGCACCCGCCGCCAGCCGCCGCCGCACCTTTACCAGCTCGCCCTGTTGCGGCCGCCGACCAATGGGGCGCGCGCGCAACCGGCCGCCGCACCCGAGCCCATAAAGCACCCCCACCCCGGCTGCGCCGGCACGCGACGCGACGCACGCGACGACTCCGAGCTGAGATGTCGAGGCGAGAGGACGTGTTTGACGATGGAGCGAAGGGTGTGGCGGATCGCTGTCCGGCGGGGTCAGCTCAGGCGACTGAGTTGCTCCCGTCGGCGGCCCCATCCGGCCCCCCACTTATGACGAACCGGCGCCGACCACTTGACAATGACTTGGACGTTTCTCTTGTTGATGTTTCTCGCTCCCAGGAGCGCATGGAAGTGCGCATGCATAAGCTCGCACATGGGGGTGACTACCCCGGTCGTGAGGACGACGAAGCTGCCATGCTTGCGTACTGCAGGATATGGAAGGCTTCTGCACTGCCGGGCACGGGGCGACAGGCGACAGGTGAGCCGGTGGGGGCCTCGCCAGGCGCACAGGCTGCGTCTCTGGCGACGGCGGTCTCACAGGGTGCGCCACAGGGGCCGACCATGCGAGAGGTCGGTTCACATGTGGCTGCTCCTACGGCCCTGCAACATCAAGAACCCGTAGCCACGCCAGTTTCTGCCGCGCCCTGCGCGAAGGGCTCTACCGCGGTCCGGGTGGTTGCAAAACCAGCCCAAGAGGCCGCCATGATTACCGACGACGACGACTTGCCAGACGCAAATCTTGCGGAGGCCATTGCTGACGCTGACAGACGTGACGCTGACGATGCTCGTGCGCTCCGTAAGCGCCGGGCTGACGCGACGGACGACTCTGACGGCCGCTCCCAAGCCTCCGACACTGCTCGGCCGCGGAAGAAGGCCACTAAGGCCTCCCGCGCCGCCGCTGCCACTGCGGCCCAGGCGGTCGAGACGACGGTGTGCGCGAGGGAGCAGAGGTCCTCCTCTGGGCCTGCTGCTGCGCGCCACCCTGATGAGGACGGTTTTGTTACCCCTGCCAGGCGGCACACGGCAAGGGCGGCTGTCCTACAGCCTGCGCTGCCGCTGCCGACCGCCAACGCCTTCCAGGACGCACCTGATGACGTCTCGGACGACGCCGGGGTGCCACGCCGGCCTGCTGCGTCGCGCCCCCCGCCGATTGTCGTCCAATGGGACGGCCCTTATCGGCTGTTCGAGCAGAAGATCGCCAGGGTGGCGCCAACTGCCAGCGTCAGGACTGCTGGCAATAATCTCTACCGGCTCCTCACGACTTCTGCTGAGGACTACCGTGCAGTCATGGAGGTCATCTGCAAAGATGGCCTCCATTGCTACACGCACCCATCGGAGCCACTCAAACTGCTGAAGGTGGTGTTCCGCCGCCTCCCCCTCCAGTTTGGGGCGGATTATCTACGCGAAGAACTGGAGGACATGGGCTTCGGCATCCGACACACGGGGCTCATGAACTCCCCACGCACCCACCGACCAATGCCGCTGTACCTGGTTGTCCTTGTTGACAACCTGGAAAATCGCAAGATTTTCCAGGTGCAGCGGGTTGGGCGGGTCGATGTCGCAGTGGAGCCACTGAGGGCCAAGGGCAGGAGGGCCCAGTGTTTCTCCTGCCAACGGCTCGACCATGTGTCGCGCTATTGTTCGATGCCGCCCCGCTGTGTCAAGTGCGGGGCCCAGCATCAGAGCAAGGAGTGCCCACTCCCGCGAGAGGACAAACCGACGTGCTGCAACTGCAGTGGCGCGCACGTTGCGAGCTACCGGGGATGTCCGGCCTTCCAACGTGGCCGCCAGCAGCATCGCGGCCGGGCTACCCCTTCCCGCAAGGTGCAGCCTGGCACCAGCTTCGCTGATGCCGCCAAGGGGGGGGCGCCCGCCCCCTCTACTCAGCGGCCTGCTGCCTCTGATGGCGCTGCGCTGCAGCAGCCTGCCCCGTCAGATGTGGCTGCTCCCCCTGCACCCGCGCCTTCCGCACCGGCTGCTTCCCCCCGCCGGCGCCGCCGACGGCCGCGGCGCACCGCCCCTGCGGCGGAACGTCCGGCCACTGCTGCCCCGCGACAGCGGTCTGCCCCTCGGGCTGTGCCGCTGCAAACATCACCTCCTGCGGTCCCACCGCAGCCTGCTGTTCCTGCCTTGGAGGCCGCCCCAGAGGTCCCCACGGCCCCTGATGCAGCTGAGCTCCGCACGCTTTTGCGTTCGTTGAGCCAGCTGCTCGAGCAGCTGCCGGTGTTAGTCACTGCAGTCACGTCCGCCCTCCAGGCCAGCGTTGTTCCTGCGGACCGCCATGGAAAATGAGCATATACATGGGCTCACCGTGTGCGGCTTTAACGCACGCGGCTTAGTTCCCCAACAAGGGGAATTCCGTCAATTCCTACGAGATGAGGCGATAGACATCTGCCTCGTCTGTGAGACGTTTCTTAAACCTGGCGTGGCCGTCGGTGTGGCGAACTATCGCTGCTACCGCACCGACCGGCCCACCCATGGTGGAGGCACTGCCATATATGTGAAAAACTCACTGAAGCACCATGCTGTCCTGCTGCCGCCTCTAGCTGCGGTGGAGGCCACTGGGGTGGTTGTCACCACCACAGCTGGTGTTATTACCTTCATCGCTGTCTACAGGCCACCGAGGGGCCATCTCCTGGAGGCCGACCTTGATGCCCTCCTAACGCTGCGTGGGAAACTTTTCATTGCGGGTGACTTAAATGCCAAGAGCCCGCAATGGAATTCTCGAGTCACCAACGTCAGCGGGCGACGCCTTCTCCGCGTCACTCAACGCCACGGCGCTCTAGTTCTGGGTCCATTTGACCATACATTCTTTCCCAACAGAGGCCAGCCCGACGTGCTCGACGTCGCAGTCCTGAAAGGCGTCGGGCACTTTACGTCGGCTACCGTCCGCTGCGCCCTGTCCTCTGACCACCTTCCGGTGGTCTACGATATGGACGTTGTCGGCGCCTCCCTGCCGCCTGCTCGCCGCACCTTCCGCGGAATTGACGAAGCCAGATTCCAAGCCGAACTGCTCGGCCGCTTTGAAGATGCCCCAGATCCTGCCCTGGAGGGGGCCGATGCTGCGCTGGCCTTTTTTACGCGGCACACCCTTAGCGCTGCTGCCGCTGCATCTCCCCGACAGCCGCGGCGGCCCCGAGAGATGTCTCGGCAGCTTCCTCCGCACATACTGGAGGCTATAACGGCCAAAAACCGCCTCTTCCGCGAGTGGCAACTCACTAGGCAGCCTGAGACCAAGCGTCGCCTCAATCGGGCACGGCGCGAAATCCGGGCCGCCATCGACCAACACCGAAACCGTGACTGGGCTGGCCTTGTGGCCACCCTGAACACGACTGATGGGAGTGCCTGGCGGACCGCCAAGCGCTTCCTCCGCCGCCATCAGCCTGTTCCTCCGCTCCATGTCGGCGGCGAGGTTGTCTGCGCCCCAGACGCCAAGGCCAACGCACTCGCAGACGTGTTCGCCGACAACTTCCGACCGGTCGCGGATGTTTTCGACGCCGAACACGTCCAACTCGTGGAAAACCACCTACCAGTTTTCCTCGCCGCCAGGGCCGCTGATGATGTGATCACGCCCGTCACAGCTGAAGAGGTTGGACTCCAGCTCCGCCGCCTCAACCCGAAGAAGGCAGGTGGCTCTGATGGAGTCACAAACCACCTCCTGCGGCTATTGCCGCCGGCACTCTATCAGCCACTAGCGGACACTTTTAACTGTGTCCTCAGCTCCGGGATCTACCCTTCCGCGTGGAAACACGCGGAAGTGGTGGCTATCCCAAAGGCCGGCAAGGATCCGCGCCAGGTGGAGCATTACCGGCCGATCAGCCTGCTCCCGTCTCTCTCCAAGATTTTTGAGAGATTGTACGTGGAGCGGCTGTGGCGCCACGTCACCGCTGAAGGGCTCCTTCCAGCTGAGCAGTTCGGATTCCGGCGGGGCCACTCGACCACGCACCAGCTCCTACGCCTGGTGGAACAGGCGATGAGGGCGCTGGAGACGCGGGAGTACCTTGGGGCGGTACTCCTAGACGTCTCCAAGGCGTTCGACAGCGTGTGGCACGAGGGCCTCGTGTACAAGCTCCTTGTACATGGGGTCCCGACGTCGCACGCACTTCTACTGCGGTCCTACCTAGAGGGCCGCACCTTCCACGTCCGGGCCGCCGGGGGCATATCCACCGACCGGCCGATTCGTGCAGGGGTACCGCAGGGGTCGGTTCTCGGCCCCCTGCTGTACACCTTGTACACCGCCGACGCACCGCGGGTGGCACGCGTGGAGTTGGCTCTTTACGCCGACGACACTGCGCTGTTCACCCGCAGCATGAACGTGGTCGCGATGTGCCGCCGACTCCAACTTGCGTGCGACGTCCTGGGGGCGTGGTCCACCAAGTGGCGTCTCAAATTCAACGCCGCCAAGAGCCAGGCGGTCGTCTTCACTCGGAGACGACTGCCTCCTGCCCTGCCGCCTGTCTCGATCTCGGGAGGCCCCATTCCGTGGTCACCAACAGGCCAATACCTCGGTGTGCGGCTGGACCGGCATCTCACCTGGCTACCGCACATCCGCGACATCAGGGGGCGGGCGATTGGGCGTCTCCGGGCGCTCTACCCGCTGCTGAACCCCTCGTCCACTCTCCCCCCTCGGCACGGCCTGACCGTGTACTTGGCCCTCGTCCGGCCGGTACTCGAGTACGCCGCCGTGGTGTGGGGGAATGCTGCTCCATCGCACGTTGCGATGCTCCAGCGTGTCCAAAATCGGGCGCTGCGACTCGCACTTCACAAGCCGCCTCGGTACCCCACGAGACTGCTTCATGAGGAAGCTGGCGTCCCGTTGCTACGGGATCGCATCAGGCAGTCCGCCAGGGTGTTCTATGCCTCTGCAGGACACTCTGGCAGTCATCTTATACGTGGACTGGGACACCAAGTCCACCGCAGGCCAACCACGCGCTGGCCTGATCTGCTGCGGGAGTAGCTTCTCCCGCAGCAGCTATGACGCATTTAAAGCAGCGTCCGCCCTCACGCGGGCGCTCACATAGGCCAAACCAACAGTGAGGCCACACAACAGCTCTAGAGGCCCAAACAGGAACAGCAGCTTCGCTGCTTAGCCTGTCCCTCCTCCTGGTAGATGAAACCAGTGAATTGCAGTGCAGTGCAGTGCAGTGCGCCGGCACGCACTCCGCTGCTCGACTCGCTGCCGCTCGCACCGGTCGTTTTCGTTTCCGTTTCGTGTGCACCGTCGCTAGCCCATCGCCATGTCCGGACGCGGAAAGGGAGGCAAAGTCAAGGGCAAGTCAAAGTCCCGCTCAAGCAGGGCTGGGCTCCAGTTCCCGGTCGGCAGAATCCACCGCCTCCTGCGCAAGGGAAACTACGCAGAGCGCGTCGGCGCCGGGGCGCCCGTCTACCTCGCCGCCGTCATGGAGTACCTCGCGGCTGAGGTGCTCGAGCTGGCCGGAAACGCGGCCCGCGACAACAAGAAGACGCGCATCATCCCGCGCCACCTGCAGCTTGCCATCCGCAACGACGAGGAGCTCAACAAGCTCCTGTCGGGCGTCACCATCGCACAGGGTGGTGTCCTGCCCAACATCCAGGCCGTCCTGCTGCCAAAGAAGACCGAGAAGAAGGCCTAAAGGAGGCCAGGCAATCGCAGCGCCGCGTGCTCCCCTGCACGCAACGCGCTTTGCCGGCTCGGCCCACAACAATCGGCCCTTTTCAGGGCCACCACACAAACCTACGTCCAAAGCAAAATTGCAGTCGTCCTCGCCGCACCTTGTTTTGTTTTAACTTTGCACTGTCACAGCACAGCCGCCGCCGGCGCACGTCCGCCATCTTGTCGCCCACACAGCCCGTGTGGCCCAACACACACACACACACACATTTTGCACGGTCGCAGTCGCCTTCCAAACCGACAACGGCAGCAATAATGACCATTGTTAAAGGGAGGCGTGTCGACACACCGCCCTCCACTCCCGCGCGCAACGGCCGTCGACACGAACGAAACAGCTGATCCGGCCGCCTATGCCCACACGCCTTGCCTCGGAAACCCCAACGCCGCCGCAAACAAACACACAGAGCCAAACCACGCAAGCAAATAATCACCGCCTCTCGCACAACAACACACAGCCCGCCATCTCCGTCGCGATCGATACAAAGACACACAAACGAAGCAGCTCCACACACAGCCAGCCACATGACACGTTTCCTTTCCTTCTCCCCTCCCAGTCACATCACGTCGCTCAAACGGAAAGAAAGAAAGAAACAAACAAACAACACAGCGCACACACGCAGCAACAACACAGACTCTTTCGCACTTTTCAACTTCCGAACAGTGTGGTGGCCCTGAAAAGGGCCGTTTTCTAGTCTCTCCCACCCACAAGCACGGCCGCGGGAAGGCCAGCGCCCGCTGCGACGCAGCCTAACCGCCGAAACCGTACAGGGTGCGCCCCTGCCTCTTCAGGGCGTACACCACGTCCATGGCCGTCACAGTCTTGCGCTTGGCGTGCTCAGTGTACGTCACCGCGTCGCGGATCACGTTCTCCAGGAACACCTTCAGCACCCCGCGGGTCTCCTCGTAGATCAGACCAGAGATGCGCTTCACGCCGCCCCTGCGAGCCAGGCGGCGGATGGCGGGCTTCGTGATGCCCTGGATGTTGTCGCGCAACACCTTGCGGTGCCGCTTGGCGCCACCCTTGCCGAGCCCCTTTCCTCCCTTGCCGCGGCCTGTCATCCTTCCTTCCTCGGGCAAAGCAAAACGTGCACAAACAGCGGCTGCAGCGGCTGGCGAGTCGGCTACGGTCTGCGCCCAGCGCGCCCGCCGCCCCCCTATATAGACTCTGGCCCGCCCTCCCCCCACCACGCGCAACCGAGGGCATATAAGCGCAGCACGGAGGCGCGCGGGCCCGTTGTCAAGGCAGCACCGGACGCCGCGCCACACCTAACCTCCACGCACGCCGCTCCGCTACCGCTACCGCCATGGCCCGCACAAAGCAAACGGCCCGCAAGTCCACCGGCGGAAAGGCGCCGCGCAAACAGCTCGCCACCAAGGCGGCGAGGAAGAGCGCGCCCGCCACCGGAGGCGTCAAGAAGCCCCACCGCTACAGGCCGGGCACCGTCGCCCTGCGAGAAATCAGGCGCTACCAGAAGAGCACAGAGCTGCTCATCCGCAAGCTGCCATTCCAGCGCCTAGTGCGCGAGATCGCCCAGGACTTCAAGACCGACCTGCGCTTCCAGAGCTCCGCAGTCATGGCCCTGCAGGAGGCCAGCGAGGCCTACCTCGTCGGCCTCTTCGAAGACACCAACCTGTGCGCAATCCACGCCAAGCGCGTCACCATCATGCCCAAGGACATCCAGCTCGCGCGCCGCATCCGCGGCGAGCGCGCCTAAACCGCGCCGCGGCACCGCACCGCACAAACAAAAACGGCCCTTTTCAGGGCCACTAACATCTCTCCGTCGCGAGCAAACTTTGTCGGTCGCCTGCCTCTCGCCCCGCAACCCAAAAACAAAAACCACCACTTCCCGTCCGTCCGCCACACCCGCTCACTCTGCCTGCCTGCTAGCAGCGCGCAACAATCACACATCATCCCTCCCCGGCGCTCAAAGCGCACAATACCCAACGGCCGACGTCACACCGCACGGGTGGCTGGCCGGCCGCCGCTTTCGTTTCGAAAACAAAAAAAACCCGCACTCCACTCCGACGCGCTCGCTCGCTCTACACGCCACCGAAATCCCCGCCGACTCCTTCCGCATCTCAACGTGCCCCCCGTTGCAAAACATAACACACACACACACACAAAGGAACAAAACAAAGACCAGACACGACTCGACAAGACAGACATCCGAGAAGAACGAACGCAGGCAAGCCAACCAACGTATTCAAACTAAACAACGTGACAGAAAACCAACCGTCGGCCGCCGCCACAAACACGGCGACAATCAACCACGACAACAACAACAACAACAACAACAACAACACCGCTTACCGCTACCGCCGCCCACACCCGCCACCGACCCCCGCAATCCAACCACCACGGCACGCAAACAGCATCCCCACGGGCATACAGACAGACACCCACACCAAACGCAACACGACAATCAAAACCTTCCCCGACGTGCTTTGATGGCCCTGAGAAGGGCCGTTTTTTTTGGGCCGCGCGTCTCTTGCGCGCCACTAGACGACGACGGGGGGTGGGGACGACGGAGTCAAGCGCCAAACCCTTCCTTTCCCCCATCTCTTTCTCCTCTACTCTACTTCTTCTTCTTGGGCGAAGCCTTCGCCTTAGACGGCGTCGTCGCCTTCTTCGGGCGCGGCGCCTTCGGCTTCTTCGTCGGAACCTTGGCGGCCTTCTTCGCCTTCGACGGCGACTTGGCCTTGGCCGGCTTGGCCGCAGCCGCCTTCTTCGCACCCGCGGGAGCGGCCGACGCCGCAGACGCCTTCTTGGCGGCGCCCGCCTTCCGACCGGTCGCCGCCTTCACGCCACCAGCCTTCTTTGCGCCGGCCGCACGGGCGCCCTTCTTCTCCTTGCTGGCCGGAGCGGCGCGCTTCTTCTTGGCACCGCCAGCACGAGCCTTGCCGCCCTCGGCCGCCCCCCCGCCGCCGGCGCCGGCAAGCTTGAACGAGCCGGACGCGCCCTTCCCCTTCGTCTGCACCAGCTCGCCCGCCACGACGGCCGACTTGAGGTACTTCTTGATAAACGGCGCCAGCTTCTCCGCGTCCAGCTTGTAGTGCGCGGCTATGTACTTCTTGATCGCCTGCAGCGACGACCCGCCGCGCTCCTTCAGACTCTTGATGGCGGCCGTCACCATCTCAGAGGTGCGCGGGTGCGCAGGCTTGGCGCGCGGCTTCTTCGCAGACGACGCAGACTTGGCCTTCTTCGTAGTGCCGGTGGCGGCGGGTGCCGCAGCAGTCTCGTTCGTAGCCGCCTGATCTGCCATTTCGACGACGCGCGTAACACACAGCGAGAGCGAGCGGGACGGCAGGCACGCAAGCACAGCACAGCAGCAGAGCAGAGAATCACAAGGCCCAGCCAGTGTCGCGGGCGGGCGCGGACGGCCGAGAGAGCGGCCGCCACTCTGCGCGCCGCCGCGCCGCGCCTCCCGCGCTTGCTACCGCCCAACGTCCGACAGCCTGTGCGGAGCAGCCCCAAACCTGCGCCACAACCGCCCGCGCCTTTCAAACCACCGAGGATGGGGCTACACACAGCCACACCACAGTCGCCAACCAGTCGCCACGGCAGCGCCGCAAACCACGGCCAAACTGCAGCTACCGCGCGCTACAGCCTGGGTCGGCCCGCCGAGAATCGCCGCCCCCGCCCAAATGCCGCCCCCACAGCCCCAGCCGACGACCCGCCACAATGGCCAAACCTTCGGCAAAACTCCCACACCGTCGCCGCGGCAGCCCGGCCAGCGCGGCCGGCGCCACAGCCACACAAGCCGAGGCGTGCGGCGATGACGGCCGTGCAAACGCGCCTCCGCCGCCCCATCGCCTTCCGTCGCCCTCCCGCCGTTTCCCGATCGGCCCGCAGCCGTCGGGCCACATCGCGCGCCGTCCTCCTCCTCTCGCCCGCCAACATTCACAGCCGTTTCTCAACAATTGCCCGCCGCAAACGGACGCCGCCTGCGCAACAGGCGCCGCCGCCCCTCGCCGCTTCCGACCCAACCCCTCGACCGAGGCAAACCGCAATCCGAATCTACAGACCAACCCAATCTGCCGTCAAGCACACACGACAGCCGACCTTACACGTTACGCGTTACACATTACGTTTACACGTCTACGTTAGGTTAGGTTAGGTTAGGTGGACGTGGGTTAGGTTAAGGGGACTTGGGTTAGGTTAAGCGTCAAACTTAGGTTAAGCATTCAAACACGTCAGGCGTCAGAGGTTAGGTTAGGTTAGGTTAGGTTACACGTTAGGTTAAGGGGTCAGTGCTAGGTTAAGAAGCGTCAAACGTAGGTTAAAAAAGCGTTCAAACGTGAGGCGTGAGCCGGACAGCTTACCTTACGTAGACGTTAGGGGCTCACAGGCTGAGCTCACCTCGCCACACCACAGGTTAGGTTCGGTTCGCTCGGCTCAGCGTAAAGCGCCGAGGTCAGGGTTACGTTCGTTCACCTTCGGGCGCCACACTTTCGGTTGAAAGGTCGCGACGGGACGACGTCGGCAGGCACGCCGCAAACGAACAAAAACGTACAGACGACGTCGGAAACCGCCGACAGACGGGGGAGCAGCACGACCACGACCAGACACCGAGCGCGAACGAGACACACGCGAACCACCCCCACCGGCCAAAGGGCACCACACAACAACCCAGAGCACCACGTGTCGACACCAGAGCAACCCGCCGCTCACGCGACATGGGCTGGCACCGAAGGGCAACCGCCCGCAACTGCGCTTTCCGCGCCGGCCCGGATGCACGTCGTGCTACAACAACACCACTACCGTACACAGCCGCTGTTCACAACATCACTATCAATGGCGCGCCCGCGGCTCGCCGCCGTCGCAGTCGCAGCCCCAACGCCAGCACTTTTGCACCACCATTCACACGCACCGCAACACAGCTCGCCGACACAGCCGAACAAAACAAACACCACACAACAACAGCAACAACGCCGCCGCCTCTACTTGTGCCGGCGACCCACCCCGCCGATGGCGCACCTTTCGCCAGCCGGCAATCGACACACACGCACCCACCCACCGGGGCCCAGTGCAAAAAAAAACACACAAAAACAAAAAAACCAAACAACACAAACGACACGGGAAGCGCACACCGCCACTTCGCGCGCACGCCACCAACCAGTCGTCGTCTCAAAATAACAAACACAAACAAAATAAACTAACAACTAGGGCAACACAAAACAAAAACGCCTCGCACGAACCGCCCACAAAAAGGACAAGCACACGCACAGCCTCTGCTGACGACCACGACGCAGCGGCACGCTGCTCCTGTCCCGCGCCCCGCGCCCCACTCGATTCACAACTCACGCGACACCGTCAACGACGGGCTCGCTTCCCGCAACCTACCACCTTTCCGCCACGACGCACAGCCCCAGCCAGCCCCACCCGACGACGCCCGTGGCAACGACTGCACTTTCACCACCGCCTCCCCCTTCCCCCCCCCCCAAAACACACACACACACACACACAGCCAGCCAAAAACGCACTCGCGACCCACACATGCACGTGCATCGGCACACGCCAACCAGTCAACGTCGACAACCACACGCAAGGCTCGAAACGAAACCGGCGTCCTTCCACGTTGCCATCACGCTACGCGACACAAGACACAAGGAACCAACACAACAGCCGGCCCCACTAATTCCCACTCTCACGCCGCAAAAAGCACACCGAAACCGCCAAACGCACGCACATTCCCTTCGCACTGACACCACCGACCGGCTCGCTACCACACACCTCTCGGCAGCCGTTTCACGCCAATTCGCCACACAGTCGACAAGCGCCCGCCCTGTACGGCACACGCAACGACGCAGCGCAGCAAAGGGCGCCCGCAACACATACCTCTCCGCCGCCCGACGCGCCAACCGCCACACCACACCGCCAGCCACTCGCAAATTGTGCACTGCCACCAGCCACACGTCCAACACGCCGCGCCGCCTCCGGCCACCCGCCAGGGGGCGCTCACGTCCGCGACAACAGCGCGGCCCGCCGGGCCGGGCCGAACCGAACCGAGCCGCCGCTGCTCTGCACTCGGCACGGCCACACCCTGCTGCAGACCGGGCTCGTCTCTCTGTACGCGTCTGCCTGCGCATCAACACAACACGACCTTTTATATTTTTTTTTTTCCTCTCTACCGCCATCCCTTCTTCTCGCGTTTTACTCGTTGTTGCAGCAGCGGCGCCACACCTACACATCCACAGCCCCAGCCGAGCCGGCCTCACCTCAGGGCCCGCCGCCAGCGTCTCCTCCTCGGGCACAGGTGCGGTGCTGTGGCCGCCCATCCAACCGCATTGCTGGCCGTCCAGCCACCAGGCGTTCCCACTGCCGCGAGCCACGCCGCGCACCGACCCTGCTGCAGAAAACGAAGCATAGCCAGAGACCGACCGATACACAAAGCAAGCCGTCGCCTCGCCTCTTGTCCTTCCTGCCTTCCTTCCGCCCCCGCCCTTCTCACACCACCGCCTCTCCACTTTCGCCCCCCCCCCCCCCCCCCTCCTTTTTTTTTTTTTTTTTTTTTTCTTCTTTCTTTCTTTCTTTGGCCCTCTCTCCTTCCCGCCATGGCGGTTACGGCACCGCCTGCAGCGGCAGATTTTTTGCGCCCACACGCCTACTCCTACCACCATTAACCTTGCCCTGCCCTGCCCATCAACGTCGCAGTCGAACCGACGCTTGCCAACACACTGCCCACGTTCCTTTCTCTTTTCGGCCTACGCCCATTACGCGCCGCCGCCACAGCACCTTCCCTTCCCACAACACACCGACGTCATCACACGCACCCAAAACAGGGGCCACGACCGTGTTCCTCGCCCACTCCCATCCCGCACGGTACGCACATTCCCAACTACTACCGCGCACCCTCCCTTTCCAATCTGTGTGTCTCTGTGTCTGTGTCCTGTCCGCGCGTGACGCCTCTCAACATCCGCCGTCCCCCGTCCCCCGTCCCGTTTTCGCCCCCATGCCGTCGTCGCGCCGCCTCCTCCCCGTCCACCGCCGCCCCTGTCCGCCCCGCACCACACCATACACCGCTGCTTGTCCCGGCCGTTGCCACCAAAGGCGCCGACCGCAAACGCGCCACGCCGCAGCCCCCGTGCGTCTCGCGCTCGCTTGCATCTCCGTGCCGACGCTGCCTCTCTTCCCACTCGCACTCGACCTCGACAACACAGTCTTTGGCTCCGCCACTGCGTGTTCCGGTGGTACGCACGCTGCAACACGTATGTATTCATTACCAGAGCGATGGCGAGGCATGACAGCATCTCTGTCTGACCAGAGAGTTCTTTATCGCTGCTAGTCGGCGCTTGGACCGCGCCAGACGACAGTAGTGGCACGCACCGGGTCGCCAGGAACAGTTGTTATATATATTGTAGCGCGAGTCGGGAGAGGTAGTAGTCGGTCGACAGTAGTAGCGGGTGGACGGTTGTACTGAGCGGGCGTCGGCGGCGTGCTCTGCTCGTCTCGCGACTCTGGTCACGGTTCGGGACGATGTATAGTATATTGTGTTATAATCAAAAAGGTGGTGTGACGCTGCATTGCGCAAATCTGATAACGTATGTTCATTGTACTTATTTTGTTCAACAACAAAAGCCCCACTATTACTGTTTTTCTAAAGTAACTTTTGTCTCTTAACGAAAAACATTCACTTTTTAAAGACTACGTCCTATGGCATTTCCCTCCAAGGAGTGCAATTAATTACCAGCCAGCACTCATTCATTGCACACAGCTGTGTAAGGGGTATCTACAATTGAGGAGCGGATATAAATGCAATTTTTTTTTTGTTTTTTTTTCTTTTGTGTGTGTGTTGTAACCTCCCAGCAAAATTTAAAATAATGGACAATGTTATTTACGGATGCTAATGGACATTGCGCTAATTGTAACCTCGCCCACAATGAGAGGTATTGAAAATGGCAACAAAAATGTGAAATTCGCAATCTGACTCAAATATAAAGTCTTCACACAACATTTAAAAAAGTCCGTTCAGTGACAAGAAACTTCAATTAAACCGAAATATCGGTCTTTGGCCCTGTGCAAAACAATCAGAATTAAAGTCTTACCTCCGAATAAATGGATGTCACATTTCTGCTCTGGTTGTTGCGCAGCGCTTGGAGGAACTGCATTGCAAATAATAATATTCTCTCTTTTTTTTTGTGATTTTAGTGACATTTTTCTTCAAAGAAGTGGAATGAAATGTGAAGTGCAACGAACTCTTTAGTTCAATAAAAAATTAAATGTTTGAAAAATGCTTTTGAAATAAAAATTATTATTGGGGAACTTGTTGGAGAATAATTACAATAAATACAATTTTTCATTATCTAATGATTATATTAATTAACAGTATACCTTATTCACCATCTTGACCAGTGTTGCCGACCGCCTACATCACAACAACCGCACTCGGCTGCTACTACTGACCGACCGCTCTGCATGACGACTATTAGCGTACTGCACGCGACGACTACTGACTGACTGACTGACTGACTGAGAACCGCTCGCAACACTCGCGCAGTCCAGCGCAAACTCTCTGGTCACAGATGCTACAATGTCTCGCCATCGCTACTATGTTACATACGTGTTTCAGTGTCTTTTTCATTGGGGTAACGATCTTTGGCTCTTTTTATTCTGAATACAGGGCCAAAGGTCAACGCTGCTGCCCTTATACAATTTATCAGGTTTCATTATGTCTGTTGCAATGTTACATACGGTTCACTCTTTCATTAATATTATCGTTGGGTTTGTTTTGTAGGGACGTTAACATTCTGGCACATTTTTATTATCATCGGACTCTCTGCTATTTGTGCAGGGAGGTTATGCCTGGGTCCATTTCCATTTCCATTTACATTTTAATATTGATAGACTTTTTGTTTTCTTTTTTGTTTCTTGTTGTTTTTCCTTCTTTTTTTTTGTTTTGTTTTTCCCGCTCTCACCACCACCGCCGCATCACGCCTTCCGTTTTCTTGGTTTCTTTTCTGTTCTTCAACTGCTTCAACATCACCGCGCCCCATTTCCACACCACAGCCATCAGCCTCCAAGACGGGCGGGCGCAGTGTGCCATTTCCGGCGCACAAGCACACCCGTACGGTACTCTCCTCGCCCCCACGCCACCAACAACACAGCGACCACGCGGCTTTCAGGCATGGCACGGCATGGCACGGCACGGCACGGCACGGCACCGGCGAAATGCGCCGCCCCCGCCCCTCCGCGCATCCGTCCGTCTCGCCACGTTCACTGACAGCCGCGTCTGCGGCTACACCACGACAACCACAACACAACACCGCTCCCCTCCCTGGCAACTCACATTGTTTTTCTCCTCCTCTTTTGCACAAACCACAACGCCGAGCACAGGCGCAAGCCACCCACACCCCGCGCCCCTCCCCGTCCCGTCTTTGGCCGCCGCTCCTCGTTTCCTCGTTTGCCCCCTCCCATCTCCCGAAATGCCATGCCAGCAGCGTTACGCATGCCCCTCCCCTGTCCACACAACACTACCGCCTAACGAACAGCCACATCCAGGGCACGCCCACCTCCAAACACTGCCAATTCACGGACGCACGCACACACACACACACACACACACACACACACACACACTCACTTTCTCGACACCTTTCTGTACGGAGGGTGCGTCATCTCGACCGTGACAGAGTGACGGCAACTATCGACGATCCATTTCCCCCCACTGGTAAAACATGTCCACTAACACCTACATACATCATTCAAGTACACAGACAATAGCATACACACAATGGGAGGGCACACGAACATGGACGGCACGGCACTGTCATACACTCTTCCTCAGAACCATATCAACAAACGTTACGTACATCCGGGAAAGCGAAAGCGAACGCGAAAGCGAAAGCGAAAGCAAAAGCAAAGGCAAAGCCCAATGCAGCCGTCAAAGGTAACGTTCACCACGGCAGACACTTGCAGCCGCGCCGCCGTTAAACGCATTTCAGTGCGGCTCCAATACGCCTCCGACACGGGAACGTTCCGTTGCTCTACGAATGCGTTTCTCCCCTTTTTCCCTTCCTCTCTCTTTTGCCCCCCCTCCTTGCACTCTTGCCTCATTCCTCACGTTCTGCCCAGACATTCCGACCGATCAAAGTCAACCTTTCGTTACCGTTCTCAGCGCGACGGTGTACAACAGTATGACGGGTGTGCCCAAGACTTCGGGTTCAGTTGCGTGACGCCGGTCTATCGCGCCGATCGACAGTTACTCAGGGGGCGACGGATCGGACCACGTCACCGACACACAAAACACTTTCAAACAAACAAATACATACCGGATGGACACAGACAAACACGTGTACAGACATTCGCCAAACAAACGACCGCCGCCGCCGCCGTCGTCGTCTAGCGTGCATCTTGAATGACGACATCGGTGTGCGTGCGTCGTACGCAATCAGTCAGACACGGCTATCAAACATCAGAGTCGAATGGTACATCATCGTGCGTGTCGCCGTACACGTACAGTACAATACAACAACAATGCGTCTTAATGGCACGTTCATTTCAACGTCACTCACACACCTCCACGCTGCAGTTACGTCGCACCATTGTCAAACTCGGCGTACAGCAAAGGGAATAGTGGGCGGCAAAAAAAACCAAACAAAAACACTTCACATTTCACCCTCGCCATGTATGATGTGCAAAAAAAACAAACCCGCAAACGGCCGTCGTTACGGTGACACAAAAGTCGCCGATCGCACTGTCCCCCCTCGCAGACGGGTAACACACACACCCCAACAACACCAATGGGTCAAAAACCACGCCAACGAGGCGTGCCACCATTCCACGCCACGGCGACCAACCTCGTGGCCGTACCCCGCGCAACACGCTTTGACGCGCCCCCCCACCCACAATCAAAATGCACACATACATCACAGCCGTCCACACAAACAACAACAACAATTCCGCCCTTCCCGCAAAAGGCAAGTTGGTGGCCCTGAAAAGGGCCGTTTTGCCGCTCTCGCAACGGAGGAGCCTTCTCCATCCTTCCTTCCATTCCAGAGCCACCTCCTTACTTGGAGCTCGTGTACTTGGTCACCGCCTTCGTGCCCTCGCTCACGGCGTGCTTGGCCAGCTCGCCAGGCAGCAACAGCCGCACAGCGGTCTGGATCTCGCGGGACGTGATGGTCGAGCGCTTGTTGTAGTGCGCCAGGCGAGAAGCCTCGGCCGCAATGCGCTCGAAAATGTCGTTCACGAAGCTGTTCATGATGCTCATCGCCTTCGACGAGATGCCCGTGTCAGGGTGCACCTGCTTCAGCACCTTGTAGATGTAGATGGCATAGCTCTCCTTCCTCTTGCGCTTCTTCTTCTTGTCGCCCTTCGAAATGTTCTTCTGCGCCTTGCCAGCCTTCTTGGCGGCCTTCCCGCTAGTCTTGGGCGGCATCTCGAACCAACGTACGGCAGCAGCAACACCAGTAGCAAGCGCTCCGCTCTAGTCAGCGTCTCCCCACACAGTGGCACCCGCCGCCAGCCGCCGCCGCACCTTTACCAGCTCGCCCTGTTGCGGCCGCCGACCAATGGGGCGCGCGCGCAACCGGCCGCCGCACCCGAGCCCATAAAGCACCCCCACCCCGGCTGCGCCGGCACGCACTCCGCTGCTCGACTCGCTGCCGCTCGCACCGGTCGTTTTCGTTTCCGTTTCGTGTGCACCGTCGCTAGCCCATCGCCATGTCCGGACGCGGAAAGGGAGGCAAAGTCAAGGGCAAGTCAAAGTCCCGCTCAAGCAGGGCTGGGCTCCAGTTCCCGGTCGGCAGAATCCACCGCCTCCTGCGCAAGGGAAACTACGCAGAGCGCGTCGGCGCCGGGGCGCCCGTCTACCTCGCCGCCGTCATGGAGTACCTCGCGGCTGAGGTGCTCGAGCTGGCCGGAAACGCGGCCCGCGACAACAAGAAGACGCGCATCATCCCGCGCCACCTGCAGCTTGCCATCCGCAACGACGAGGAGCTCAACAAGCTCCTGTCGGGCGTCACCATCGCACAGGGTGGTGTCCTGCCCAACATCCAGGCCGTCCTGCTGCCAAAGAAGACCGAGAAGAAGGCCTAAAGGAGGCCAGGCAATCGCAGCGCCGCGTGCTCCCCTGCACGCAACGCGCTTTGCCGGCTCGGCCCACAACAATCGGCCCTTTTCAGGGCCACCACACAAACCTACGTCCAAAGCAAAATTGCAGTCGTCCTCGCCGCACCTTGTTTTGTTTTAACTTTGCACTGTCACAGCACAGCCGCCGCCGGCGCACGTCCGCCATCTTGTCGCCCACACAGCCCGTGTGGCCCAACACACACACACACACACACACACATTTTGCACGGTCGCAGTCGCCTTCCAAACCGACAACGGCAGCAATAATGACCATTGTTAAAGGGAGGCGTGTCGACACACCGCCCTCCACTCCCGCGCGCAACGGCCGTCGACACGAACGAAACAGCTGATCCGGCCGCCTATGCCCACACGCCTTGCCTCGGAAACCCCAACGCCGCCGCAAACAAACACACAGAGCCAAACCACGCAAGCAAATAATCACCGCCTCTCGCACAACAACACACAGCCCGCCATCTCCGTCGCGATCGATACAAAGACACACAAACGAAGCAGCTCCACACACAGCCAGCCACATGACACGTTTCCTTTCCTTCTCCCCTCCCAGTCACATCACGTCGCTCAAACGGAAAGAAAGAAAGAAACAAACAAACAACACAGCGCACACACGCAGCAACAACACAGACTCTTTCGCACTTTTCAACTTCCGAACAGTGTGGTGGCCCTGAAAAGGGCCGTTTTCTAGTCTCTCCCACCCACAAGCACGGCCGCGGGAAGGCCAGCGCCCGCTGCGACGCAGCCTAACCGCCGAAACCGTACAGGGTGCGCCCCTGCCTCTTCAGGGCGTACACCACGTCCATGGCCGTCACAGTCTTGCGCTTGGCGTGCTCAGTGTACGTCACCGCGTCGCGGATCACGTTCTCCAGGAACACCTTCAGCACCCCGCGGGTCTCCTCGTAGATCAGACCAGAGATGCGCTTCACGCCGCCCCTGCGAGCCAGGCGGCGGATGGCGGGCTTCGTGATGCCCTGGATGTTGTCGCGCAACACCTTGCGGTGCCGCTTGGCGCCACCCTTGCCGAGCCCCTTTCCTCCCTTGCCGCGGCCTGTCATCCTTCCTTCCTCGGGCAAAGCAAAACGTGCACAAACAGCGGCTGCAGCGGCTGGCGAGTCGGCTACGGTCTGCGCCCAGCGCGCCCGCCGCCCCCCTATATAGACTCTGGCCCGCCCTCCCCCCACCACGCGCAACCGAGGGCATATAAGCGCAGCACGGAGGCGCGCGGGCCCAGAGAGCGGCCTGAGCTGGCGAGGCGAGCGCATCGCTACTGTTGCGCGCTTCGCTTACTCGGCCGCTGAGAGCTCGTGAAGAGGTTTTCTGTGCTGTGGGCGCTGCGGAGAGCAAATTGTCGTGCGTTGTTTTGACAACGCGTGCAAGTTGTCGTGTTCCGCGCCTCGCAGCATGGGAAAGAAGGGTGCGCAGAGGAAACCTGCCGCTACGAAGGGTCCTTCGGTTGTGCGACTCTCTGAGTCTGCCGACCGTGCAAGGAACTCCTGTGAAGACGAGTCGCGGCCTGTCCCCCCTTTGTACGTCAAGTGCAAAGGCGGGTGGACAGCGCTGTTCGACACCATGACGAATTGCGCTCGGAACGAGGTGGTCTACGAGTCTGTCGATACAGACTCGCTGATCTGCGTTCGAGCCGCAAACGTGGCCGACCACAGGGCGATCAAGGTCGCAGTGGCCGACCACATCGTCGACGCGCCGCCGGCGCGTGAGAAGGCACCTTCCGTAGGAAGGATGAAGACGACTAAGGCACTCCTCAGGGGGTTGCCTTGGTGCTGTGACGAGGCAGCGGTCCGGGAAGGGCTGCTGCGAGCCGGGTTTGGTAATGCAGCCGCAAGGTTGCACAACCGGACCAACAGGAAGAGGGCGCCGCTCTATGCCGTGACCGTGCAAACGGTCGACGGCGGGAGCGACATCTTCGACTTGCGGAAGTTGCTGGGCTTCCCGGTTACGACGGAGGCTCTCCCGACCGCCATGGATCCTCAGCCCCAGTGCTTCAGGTGCCAGGGCGAGGGCCATGTTGCGAAGTACTGCCGCAACGCGGCGCGGTGCGTCAAGTGCTCAGGTGAGCACGACAGCCGCGCCTGCGACCGCGGCAGCAACGCTCTGCCGACTTGTGTCCGATGTGGCGGCCCGCACGTCGCCAGCTGGCGCGGTTGCGCGGCTTTCTCTAGCCGCAGCCGTGCCGGGGGCGGCGAAGCGGCCGCGGCCGCACCGACGCAGCAGCAGAAGAGAAGACGACGTCGGAAACGGCGTAGGGCGGAGAACAGCCCGGTGCAGCTGAGGGACGGCGCAGCAGCAGATCCACCTGCCAGGGGCGGGGACGGCCGCTCGGAAACGGGCCGCCAGGACGCAGCTCGCCCTCCCGCGAAGAGATGTGACCTCGAGCTCGGCATCGCCGTGAAGGAGGCCACAGCAGCCCTCAAAGCCGTAATGGCGGTGGAGAGGGCTGCCTTCGCAGCCGCCGTGGCTGCAGAGAAGGAAGAGGCCTTGAGGCAACTGCGTGCAGTCTTCGCCCAAGGCCTCAGTGCAGTCGTACCTGCGAACACTCCTGCGACCTCGCAGAAGGACGTTCGCGCGCCTGTCCCAGCGGTTGCCCCAGCAGCACCGCAGGTGAAAGGTGCAAAGAAGAAAACCGCCAGGGCAGTCTTCATCGCGCAAGCGTCGCCGCGCTGCCGCGCCGAACTTTTGTGTTACAGGGAGTAAGCCACTGCGGCCGGCCCAGGAGACAACGAGGGAGCCCAGCCGCGGCACCGGACTGACCCAGCGAACGACCACGCAGTACATAGGTAACGTTGCACGATACCTCACGCTAACCCCCCTCACCTTGCATGCTCTGTCGCAGCTAGCAAACCGCTACTGCTCTTACTTCCCGTCCTACTGTAGCAGAGGTTTTTTTCCCTTGGCGCTGGCCTTGGCACTTTTTTTCCTCTGCTCTTACAACCGCTACCCTTCGATCGCTTTCGACCACTACTATCTCCTGATGGACCATGTTAATGAGTAGCCTTACCCAGACGCATGGATAACATCACAGCCTGCATCCTGTGACGCCTTGATTCAAAACTAACATGCATACGGAGGTGACAGTAGAACTTTTGTGTTGGTCACCACGTTGGTGCGGGCGTGGAGGGGCCCCATCCTTAGTCGCGCGGGCCCGTTGTCAAGGCAGCACCGGACGCCGCGCCACACCTAACCTCCACGCACGCCGCTCCGCTACCGCTACCGCCATGGCCCGCACAAAGCAAACGGCCCGCAAGTCCACCGGCGGAAAGGCGCCGCGCAAACAGCTCGCCACCAAGGCGGCGAGGAAGAGCGCGCCCGCCACCGGAGGCGTCAAGAAGCCCCACCGCTACAGGCCGGGCACCGTCGCCCTGCGAGAAATCAGGCGCTACCAGAAGAGCACAGAGCTGCTCATCCGCAAGCTGCCATTCCAGCGCCTAGTGCGCGAGATCGCCCAGGACTTCAAGACCGACCTGCGCTTCCAGAGCTCCGCAGTCATGGCCCTGCAGGAGGCCAGCGAGGCCTACCTCGTCGGCCTCTTCGAAGACACCAACCTGTGCGCAATCCACGCCAAGCGCGTCACCATCATGCCCAAGGACATCCAGCTCGCGCGCCGCATCCGCGGCGAGCGCGCCTAAACCGCGCCGCGGCACCGCACCGCACAAACAAAAACGGCCCTTTTCAGGGCCACTAACATCTCTCCGTCGCGAGCAAACTTTGTCGGTCGCCTGCCTCTCGCCCCGCAACCCAAAAACAAAAACCACCACTTCCCGTCCGTCCGCCACACCCGCTCACTCTGCCTGCCTGCTAGCAGCGCGCAACAATCACACATCATCCCTCCCCGGCGCTCAAAGCGCACAATACCCAACGGCCGACGTCACACCGCACGGGTGGCTGGCCGGCCGCCGCTTTCGTTTCGAAAACAAAAAAAACCCGCACTCCACTCCGACGCGCTCGCTCGCTCTACACGCCACCGAAATCCCCGCCGACTCCTTCCGCATCTCAACGTGCCCCCCGTTGCAAAACATAACACACACACACACACAAAGGAACAAAACAAAGACCAGACACGACTCGACAAGACAGACATCCGAGAAGAACGAACGCAGGCAAGCCAACCAACGTATTCAAACTAAACAACGTGACAGAAAACCAACCGTCGGCCGCCGCCACAAACACGGCGACAATCAACCACGACAACAACAACAACAACAACAACAACAACACCGCTTACCGCTACCGCCGCCCACACCCGCCACCGACCCCCGCAATCCAACCACCACGGCACGCAAACAGCATCCCCACGGGCATACAGACAGACACCCACACCAAACGCAACACGACAATCAAAACCTTCCCCGACGTGCTTTGATGGCCCTGAGAAGGGCCGTTTTTTTTTTTTTTTTTTTTTTTTTTTTTTTTTTTTTTTTTTTTTTTTTTTTTTTTTTTTTGGGCCGCGCGTCTCTTGCGCGCCACTAGACGACGACGGGGGGTGGGGACGACGGAGTCAAGCGCCAAACCCTTCCTTTCCCCCATCTCTTTCTCCTCTACTCTACTTCTTCTTCTTGGGCGAAGCCTTCGCCTTAGACGGCGTCGTCGCCTTCTTCGGGCGCGGCGCCTTCGGCTTCTTCGTCGGAACCTTGGCGGCCTTCTTCGCCTTCGACGGCGACTTGGCCTTGGCCGGCTTGGCCGCAGCCGCCTTCTTCGCACCCGCGGGAGCGGCCGACGCCGCAGACGCCTTCTTGGCGGCGCCCGCCTTCCGACCGGTCGCCGCCTTCACGCCACCAGCCTTCTTTGCGCCGGCCGCACGGGCGCCCTTCTTCTCCTTGCTGGCCGGAGCGGCGCGCTTCTTCTTGGCACCGCCAGCACGAGCCTTGCCGCCCTCGGCCGCCCCCCCGCCGCCGGCGCCGGCAAGCTTGAACGAGCCGGACGCGCCCTTCCCCTTCGTCTGCACCAGCTCGCCCGCCACGACGGCCGACTTGAGGTACTTCTTGATAAACGGCGCCAGCTTCTCCGCGTCCAGCTTGTAGTGCGCGGCTATGTACTTCTTGATCGCCTGCAGCGACGACCCGCCGCGCTCCTTCAGACTCTTGATGGCGGCCGTCACCATCTCAGAGGTGCGCGGGTGCGCAGGCTTGGCGCGCGGCTTCTTCGCAGACGACGCAGACTTGGCCTTCTTCGTAGTGCCGGTGGCGGCGGGTGCCGCAGCAGTCTCGTTCGTAGCCGCCTGATCTGCCATTTCGACGACGCGCGTAACACACAGCGAGAGCGAGCGGGACGGCAGGCACGCAAGCACAGCACAGCAGCAGAGCAGAGAATCACAAGGCCCAGCCAGTGTCGCGGGCGGGCGCGGACGGCCGAGAGAGCGGCCGCCACTCTGCGCGCCGCCGCGCCGCGCCTCCCGCGCTTGCTACCAGTCGAGTGAGCGATGTCAGACGGGATGGACGTGTCACTCTGCGCTCGCGCGACCGGAGCACGTGCTCCGGCTGCGCCCGCGTCGGCCGGCCGCGGTCCGATGGGGCTTGCCCCACCGGCCGCCTCGCCATCAGCCGACGCACATACGACGACCGGACCTGTCGCGGGGGGAAGTAATAGTACCCTCGCGGCAGAGCAGCCTTTGGATGCCGATATGGATTACTCTTCGGATATAGATGAAGATACCACCGTGCAGGAGGTCATCAACCGACGACGATCGGAGTTGCGGCGCAGAAGCAGCGCGGACGGCCGCTCTACGTCGGGACGGCTTACACGGAATGAACCGCGGGACGAGGGTTTCCGACAGCCGCCGTTGAAGAAGCAGGCTAGGCCACGGCGACTCGTCGTCGCGAGAGAATTGGAGGTCTCAAACTCCTTCCAGCCGCTGCAGGGCGAAGGGGCCACGCTAGAAGATGCCGCCTCTTCCCTGGCAGAACAGCAGCAACGTCGTGCGATGCAGCAGCGTGCTGATGGCGCGGCACAGCAGCCGCAGCATGAGGGCGAGACGCCCATGGATGACCAGTCGGCCCCCACGCCGACCGCACCACGTCGGAAAATACCGCCGATCTTTCTACAATACAAGGATTCGTACAAGGATTTACATGACTGGCTTAAAACACACTGCCGTCAAGGATTTACAGTCAAACAGTCGGGGGATGGCAACCTGAAGCTTATGCTAGCGTCTACCGAAGACTACATCTTGGTCCACGACATGCTTGGCCAGAAGGGCATCCCGATGTTCACTTTTCCGGCAGTTCGGCCGCCGACGATCAAGGCGCTCATCAAGGGCATCCCTATCACATTGGCGCATGCTGATGTCAAAGAGGAACTGGAGGAACTTGGTTTCGTGGCCTCTCTGATCGAGCACCATCGGATGCCGGGAACCAACCAGCAGACTGGTCATCGGGTGGTTATCCTACCAGATACAGCAGAACATCGCGATATTTTCAACCTGGAACGCTTCTACGGCTTGGAAATCAAAGTGGAAAAGCTCCGGAAGTCCCGTGGCCCGACGCAGTGTTATCGATGCCAAGGGTTCGGCCATGTTGCCAGGTGGTGCACCATGCCCTGGATTTGCGTCAAGTGCGGCGCCAATCATGACAGCAGGACGTGCACAAGAAGCAGAGATCAGCCAGCGACCTGTGGACTTTGCGGGGGCGCTCATCCGGCGAACTTCCGTTCGTGCAGTAAACACAAAGAGGCCAGTCGACGAATGCGCGGTCTTCCGCCTACCTTCAAGCAGACGACGCCCGCCAGTCGCCGCCGACCCAGGCAGCCGCCTCCGCCGCAGACTTCTGATGCCCGCGCCTGGCCCACATTGATGGACCGACGTGCTGCGAAGATCCGCGATGACCTCACTGTGGCGGACGCCCTTCGGCGCTCGATGCAGCCACCAGGATCAACAGCTGCTCAGGCACCGCCTGTGGCACCGCCAGGACAACGCCAGCAGCCACCTCCGGCAATCCGCCCTCAGCACCAGCCAGGTACAGACGATCTCCTGGCCTTGCTGACTCAGATTGCCACCTCGCTCGCCAGCATCACCTCCACGCTGGCTCAACTGCCAACTACCATTGCCGCCACGGTTGAGGCGACACTCACCAGGGCCTTCCCGGCAGCAACAGCAGCACCTCCCGCCGTCAGTCATGGCCAGGATTAGACGGCTTGACGACTTGAGGATTGTGGCATATAATGCCGATGGTCTCACCCATGATGTGCCTGAATTGCAACAATTCTTGACGGACTATAACGTCGATATATGCATGGTCTGTGAAACATTCTTAAAGCCTGGGATTCGTAGCAACATCCCTAACTACTGTTGCTACCGGACGGACCGGCTGACGAGAGGAGGAGGGACGGCCATCTTCATACGCAGATCTATCCGGCATCATGAGATCCAACCGCCGGCAACGGGACTCATCGAGGCTACAGCAGTCGTTGTGGAAACGAGCACGGGACCCGTCACCTTTGTTGCGGTCTACCGCAGCCCGAGAAGAGTGCTGGACCTCGAAGATGCTCGAGCGCTGCTCCGCATGTCTGGACGCCTTTTCATCGCTGGGGACCTGAATTCCAAGCATGCTGCTTGGAATTCTCAGGCCACCAACTGGAGTGGACGCCTTCTTCTCCGTGCCACCGAGGAAGCACAATCGTATGTTTGCGGCCCGGAAGAGCCCACCTGTTACCCGTCCAACGGCCGCCCGGACGTGCTTGATGTGGCCATCACCAAGGGTCTTCCGCAGCATCTGACAGCTGAGGTGGTCCATGCACTGAATTCGAACCACCTCCCAGTGCTCTTCACCCTCCAAGTTGCCCCGGACCATTCCTCCGGCTGCCTCAACTACCGAAGAACGAACTGGACCAGCTTCCAGGAACGGCTCACCCACTCCATTGACACCGTGCGTGCTGCAGAAGACATCAATGGTGATTCCATCGACCACTTCGTTGCTGACGTCACGGATGCGCTCGTCCATGCTACGCCTCCGCCGAAACCTACTACCGTCCCCGCTCCAGGACTGCCTCCAGACATCTTGGACTCGATCCGGCTGCGCAATCGGCTGTGTCGTGAGTGGCGGATTACCCGGAATCGCGACCTGAAGCGGCACATCAACCTCCTCCGGCGGGACATCAAGGCCAGACTCATCGCGCATAGGAATCAGCGATGGGCTGAGAAACTTCGATCATTCACACCTGACCCGATGAATTTTCAGTCAATCCGCTTCTTCACACAACGACGCACCCGGATCCCGCCTCTTGCAACGGCTGCTGGTGATGTCTTCCGGCCCGACGATAAGGCGAATGCATTGGCTGACGCCTTCGAAGCCAACTTTCGCCCGCTCGACGAGGGAGTTGACCCCCAACGGGTTGCACACATTGAACGCGACGTGGAGGCGCTGCTTCAAGATGTGGAGGAGGAAGCCGACCCCATTCCGCCCGTCACGCCTCAGGAAGTTCACGAGGGCTTACGGACTCTGCCTGCCAACAAAGCCCCTGGTGTCGATGCCATCCCAGGCTTGGTCCTGAAGCAGCTGCCCTGGACGGCGATTGTGTATCTGGCAGCCATCTTTTCGTGGATCCTGCGAACTGCGAATTATCCACGCGCCTGGAAGCATTCCATCGTGGTGGCAGTACCTAAGCCTGGGAAAGACCGCCGCCACCCATCCAACTATAGGCCGATCAGCTTGCTACCCCATCTCAGCAAACTGTTCGAGAGGCTCCTGCTTCGCCGGTTACAAGTCCACATCGATGCTGAGGAACTCATGCCGCCGGAACAGTTCGGCTTTCGCAGTGGCCACTCCACCACGATGCAGATCCTTCGGGCTGTTGAATATATCGCCCAGACGTTCAACCAGCGCGACTATTGTGGGGCAGTCCTCTTCGACGTCAAGAAGGCGTTCGATAGCGTGTGGCACCAGGGACTCTTATGGAAAATACACCGACTGCACTTCCCGAAGGCCTACGTCCGTCTGATTGCGTCCTACTTGGAACACCGCACCTTTGCTGTACGAGTAGAAGATCGCCTCTCCAACGCCCGCCCTATCCGAGCTGGCGTCCCTCAAGGCTCTGTACTCGGACCGGTCCTCTACTGCTTGTTTACGTCGGACCTGCCAACACCTCCACGGGTCGAAAAAGCTGTGTACGCGGACGACACGATGTTGTTCTCTAGAAGTCGGTGGCGCGAGGTGCTGATCCCTCGCCTTCAGGCAGCTTGTCACGCCTTGCAAGATTGGGCTGCGAAATGGCGCATTGCATTTAATCCAGCGAAGACGCAGGCCATTGTCTTCACGAGGAAGAGGACTGCACCGGAACGACGACTCCGCCTCTACGACGTCGAAATACCGTGGAGTGACACCGTCCGCTACCTGGGGGTCCTCCTGGACAAGAGGTTGACCTGGAAGCCTCACATTGATGACGTGAGGCTCAAGGTTATTCAACGGATGGGCGCTCTCTACCCATTCCTCAATGAACACTCTGAGTTGACGCCGGCGAATGGCCTTCTCATCTTTCGCCTCTACCTCCGCCCGCTGTTTGATTATGCGTGCGAGGTCTGGGGCTGCGCAGCGAGGACACATCTTCAACGCCTCCAGAGTCTGCAAAACAAGATCCTGCGGCGGGTCTTCCATGTGCACTCGCAGTTCCCCCATGAATACCTCCACGAGGCAGCCGACGAGGACACCGTGCTGGAAAGGCACAAGAAGAGTGCCAGACGGTTCTATACCCGGACGAGGGTTTCTACGAACCCCCTCATCAGAGCGCTGGGAGCTCCTGCTAATCCCAGAGACCGCTATCGACGGCCAGTGGCCATGCTCGACAGATGAAGACTTGAAGCAGAAAAGCACTGCCATCCCCCTTCATACCCTGACGCCCAAAGGAAGCCCAACACCTGATGAAAACATGACGTCCCGCACACACTGATGTTACACATTAAATAAAGATGACACCATACCCACATGACACCTCAGCAGAAGCAGAAAATGCCGCAAGGTAAACTCTGCACCAAGCAGCTAATTTAAGTTAGCCTTAAGTACGCGGATGGAGCGCTTGCTACCGCCCAACGTCCGACAGCCTGTGCGGAGCAGCCCCAAACCTGCGCCACAACCGCCCGCGCCTTTCAAACCACCGAGGATGGGGCTACACACAGCCACACCACAGTCGCCAACCAGTCGCCACGGCAGCGCCGCAAACCACGGCCAAACTGCAGCTACCGCGCGCTACAGCCTGGGTCGGCCCGCCGAGAATCGCCGCCCCCGCCCAAATGCCGCCCCCACAGCCCCAGCCGACGACCCGCCACAATGGCCAAACCTTCGGCAAAACTCCCACACCGTCGCCGCGGCAGCCCGGCCAGCGCGGCCGGCGCCACAGCCACACAAGCCGAGGCGTGCGGCGATGACGGCCGTGCAAACGCGCCTCCGCCGCCCCATCGCCTTCCGTCGCCCTCCCGCCGTTTCCCGATCGGCCCGCAGCCGTCGGGCCACATCGCGCGCCGTCCTCCTCCTCTCGCCCGCCAACATTCACAGCCGTTTCTCAACAATTGCCCGCCGCAAACGGACGCCGCCTGCGCAACAGGCGCCGCCGCCCCTCGCCGCTTCCGACCCAACCCCTCGACCGAGGCAAACCGCAATCCGAATCTACAGACCAACCCAATCTGCCGTCAAGCACACACGACAGCCGACCTTACACGTTACGCGTTACACATTACGTTTACACGTCTACGTTAGGTTAGGTTAGGTGGACGTGGGTTAGGTTAAGGGGACTTGGGTTAGGTTAAGCGTCAAACTTAGGTTAAGCATTCAAACACGTCAGGCGTCAGAGGTTAGGTTAGGTTAGGTTAGGTTAGGTTAGGTTAGGTTAGGTTAGGTTACACGTTAGGTTAAGGGGTCAGTGCTAGGTTAAGAAGCGTCAAACGTAGGTTACAAAAGCGTTCAAACGTGAGGCGTGAGCCGGACAGCTTACCTTACGTAGACGTTAGGGGCTCACAGGCTGAGCTCACCTCGCCACACCACACGTTAGGTTCGGTTCGGTTCGCTCGGCTCAGCGTAAAGCGCCGAGGTCAGGGTTACGTTCGTTCACCTTCGGGCGCCACACTTTCGGTTGAAAGGTCGCGACGGGACGACGTCGGCAGGCACGCCGCAAACGAACAAAAACGTACAGACGACGTCGGAAACCGCCGACAGACGGGGGAGCAGCACGACCACGACCACGACCAGACACCGAGCGCGAACGAGACACACGCGAACCACCCCCACCGGCCAAAGGGCACCACACAACAACCCAGAGCACCACGTGTCGACACCAGAGCAACCCGCCGCTCACGCGACATGGCTGGCACCGAAGGGCAACCGCCCGCAACTGCGCTTTCCGCGCCGGCCCGGATGCACGTCGTGCTACAACAACACCACTACCGTACACAGCCGCTGTTCACAACATCACTATCAATGGCGCGCCCGCGGCTCGCCGCCGTCGCAGTCGCAGCCCCAACGCCAGCACTTTTGCACCACCATTCACACGCACCGCAACACAGCTCGCCGACACAGCCGAACAAAACAAACACCACACAACAACAGCAACAACGCCGCCGCCTCTACTTGTGCCGGCGACCCACCCCGCCGATGGCGCACCTCTCGCCAGCCGGCAATCGACACACACGCACCCACCCACCGGGGCCCAGTGCAAAAAAAAAAAAAAAAAAACACACAAAAACAAAAAAACCAAACAACACAAACGACACGGGAAGCGCACACCGCCACTTCGCGCGCACGCCACCAACCAGTCGTCGTCTCAAAATAACAAACACAAACAAAATAAACTAACAACTAGGGCAACACAAAACAAAAACGCCTCGCACGAACCGCCCACAAAAAGGACAAGCACACGCACAGCCTCTGCTGACGACCACGACGCAGCGGCACGCTGCTCCTGTCCCGCGCCCCGCGCCCCACTCGATTCACAACTCACGCGACACCGTCAACGACGGGCTCGCTTCCCGCAACCTACCACCTTTCCGCCACGACGCACAGCCCCAGCCCCACCCGACGACGCCCGTGGCAACGACTGCACTTTCACCACCGCCTCCCCCTTCCCCCCCAAAACACACACACACACACACACACAGCCAGCCAAAAACGCACTCGCGACCCACACATGCACGTGCATCGGCACACGCCAACCAGTCAACGTCGACAACCACACGCAAGGCTCGAAACGAAACCGGCGTCCTTCCACGTTGCCATCAAGCTACGCGACACAAGACACAAGGAACCAACACAACAGCCGGCCCCACTAATTCCCACTCTCACGCCGCAAAAAGCACACCGAAACCGCCAAACGCACGCACATTCCCCTTCGCACTGACACCACCGACCGGCTCGCTACCACACACCTCTCGGCAGCCGTTTCACGCCAATTCGCCACACCGCCCACACAGTCGACAAGCGCCCGCCCTGTACGGCACACGCAACGACGCAGCGCAGCAAAGGGCGCCCGCAACACATACCTCTCCGCCGCCCGACGCGCCAACCGCCACACCACACCGCCAGCCACTCGCAAATTGTGCACTGCCACCAGCCACACGTCCAACACGCCGCGCCGCCTCCGGCCACCCGCCAGGGGGCGCTCACGTCCGCGACAACAGCGCGGCCCGCCGGGCCGGGCCGAACCGAACCGAGCCGCCGCTGCTCTGCACTCGGCACGGCCACACCCTGCTGCAGACCGGGCTCGTCCCTCTGTACGCGTCTGCCTGCGCATCAACACAACACGACCTTTTTTTTTTTTTTCCTCTCTACCGCCATCCCTTCTTCTCGCGTTTTACTCGTTGTTGCAGCAGCGGCGCACACCTACACATCCACAGCCCCAGCCGAGCCGGCCTCACCTCAGGGCCCGCCGCCAGCGTCTCCTCCTCGGGCACAGGTGCGGTGCTGTGGCCGCCCATCCAACCGCATTGCTGGCCGTCCAGCCACCAGGCGTTCCCACTGCCGCGAGCCACGCCGCGCACCGACCCTGCTGCAGAAAACGAAGCATAGCCAGAGACCGACCGATACACAAAGCAAGCCGTCGCCTCGCCTCTTGTCCTTCCTGCCTTCCTTCCGCCCCCGCCCTTCTCACACCACCGCCTCTCCACTTTCGCCCCCCCCCCCCCTCCTTTTTTTTCTTCTTTCTTTCTTTCTTTGGCCCTCTCTCCTTCCCGCCATGGCGGTTACGGCACCGCCTGCAGCGGCAGATTTTTTGCGCCCACACGCCTACTCCTACCACCATTAACCTTGCCCTGCCCTGCCCATCAACGTCGCAGTCGAACCGACGCTTGCCAACACACTGCCCACGTTCCTTTCTCTTTTCGGCCTACGCCCATTACGCGCCGCCGCCACAGCACCTTCCCTTCCCACAACACACCGACGTCATCACACGCACCCAAAACAGGGGCCACGACCGTGTTCCTCGCCCACTCCCATCCCGCACGGTACGCACATTCCCAACTACTACCGCGCACCCTCCCTTTCCACTCTGTGTGTCTCTGTGTCTGTGTCCTGTCCGCGCGTGACGCCTCTCAACATCCGCCGTCCCCCGTCCCGTTTTCGCCCCCATGCCGTCGTCGCGCCGCCTCCTCCCCGTCCACCGCCGCCCCTGTCCGCCCCGCACCACACCATACACCGCTGCTTGTCCCGGCCGTTGCCACCAAAGGCGCCGACCGCAAACGCGCCACGCCGCAGCCCCCGTGCGTCTCGCGCTCGCTTGCATCTCCGTGCCGACGCTGCCTCTCTTCCCACTCGCACTCGACCTCGACAACACAGTCTTTGGCTCCGCCACTGCGTGTTCCGGTGGTACGCACGCTGCAACACGTATGTATTCATTACCAGAGCGATGGCGAGGCATGACAGCATCTCTGTCTGACCAGAGAGTTCTTTATCGCTGCTAGTCGGCGCTTGGACCGCGCCAGACGACAGTAGTGGCACGCACCGGGTCGCCAGGAACAGTTGTTATATATATTGTAGCGCGAGTCGGGAGAGGTAGTAGTCGGTCGACAGTAGTAGCGGGTGGACGGTTGTACTGAGCGGGCGTCGGCGGCGTGCTCTGCTCGTCTCGCGACTCTGGTCACGGTTCGGGACGATGTATAGTATATTGTGTTATAATCAAGAGGTGGTGTGACGCTGCATTGCGCAAATCTGATAACGTATGTTCATTGTACTTATTTTGTTCAACAACACAAGCCCCACTATTACTTTTTTTCTAAAGTAACTTTTGTCTCTTAACGAAAAACATTCACTTTTTAAAGACTACTTCCTATGGCATTTCCCTCCAAGGAGTGCAATTAATTACCAGCCAGCACTCATTCATTGCACACAGCTGTGTAAGGGGTATCTACAATCGAGGAGCGGATATAAATGCAATTTTTTGTTTCTTTTTGTTTTTTGTTTTGTGTGTGTGTTGTAACCTCCCAGCAATATTTAAAATAATGGACAATGTTATTTACGGATGCTAATGGACATTGCGCTAATTGTAACCTCGCCCACAATGAGAGGTATTGAAAATGGCAACAACAATGTGCAATTCGCAATCTGACTCAAATATAAAGTCTTCACACAACATTTAAAAAAGTCCGTTCAGTGACAAGAAACTTCAATTAAACCGAAATATCGGTCTTTGGCCCTGTGCAAAACAATCGGAATTAAAGTCTTACCTCCGAATAAATGGATGTCACATTTCTGCTCTGGTTGTTGCGCAGCGCTTGGAGGAACTGCATTGCAAATAATAATATTCTCTTTTTTTGTGATTTTAGTGACATTTTTCTTCAAAGAAGTGGAACGAACTCTTTAGTTCAATAAAAGATTAAATGTTTGAAAAATGCTTTTGAAATAAAAATTATTATTGGGGAACTTGTTGGAGCATAATTACAATAAATACAATTTCTCATTATCTAATGATTATATTAATTAACAGTATACCTTATTCACCATCTTGACCAGTGTTGCCGACCGCCTACATCACACAACCGCACTCGGCTGCTACTACTGACCGACCGCTCTGCATGACGACTATTAGCGTACTGCACGCGACGACTACTGACAGAGTACAGCCCTCAACTACACAGACTGACTGACTGACTGAGAACCGCTCGCAACACTCGCGCAGTCCAGCGCAAACTCTCTGGTCACAGATGCTACAATGTCTCGCCATCGCTACTATGTTACATACGTGTTTCAGTGTCTTTTTCATTGGGGTAACGATCTTTGGCTCTTTTTATTCTGAATACAGGGCCAAAGGTCAACGGCTGCTGCCCTTATACAATTTATCAGGTTTCATTATGTCTGTTGCAATGTTACATACGGTTCACTCTTTCATTAATATTATCGTTGGGTTTGTTTTGTAGGGACGTTAACATTCTGGCACATTTTTATTATCATCGGACTCTCTGCTATTTGTGCAGGGAGGTTATACCTGGGTCCATTTCCATTTCCATTTACATTTTAATATTGATAGACTTTTTGTTTTCTTTTTTGTTTCTTGTTGTTTTTCCTTCTTTTTTTTTGTTGTTTTTTTTCTTTTGTTTTGTTTTTCCCGCTCTCACCACCACCGCCGCATCACGCCTTCCGTTTTCTTGGTTTCTTTTCTGTGCTTCAACATCACCGCGCCCCATTTCCACACCACAGCCATCAGCCTCCAAGACGGGCGGGCGCAGTGTGCCATTTCCGGCGCACAAGCACACCCGTACGGTACTCTCCTCGCCCCCACGCCACCAACAACACAGCGACCACGCGGCTTTCAGGCACGGCACGGCACGGCACGGCACCGGCGAAATGCGCCGCCCCCGCCCCCGCCCCTCCGCGCATCCGTCCGTCTCGCCACGTTCACTGACAGCCGCGTCTGCGGCTACACCACGACAACCACAACACAACACCGCTCCCCTCCCTGGCAACTCACATTGTTTTTCTCCTCCTCTTTTGCACAAACCACAACGCCGAGCACAGGCGCAAGCCACCCACACCGCGCCCCTCCCCGTCCCGTCTTTGGCCGCCGCTCCTCGTTTCCTCGTTTGCCCCCTCCCATCTCCCGAAATGCCATGCCAGCAGCGTTACGCATGCCCCTCCCCTGTCCACACAACACTACCGCCTAACGAACAGCCTTTTCCGGGCCACATGCAGGGCACGCCCACCTCCAAACACTGCCAATTCACGGACGCACGCACGCACACACACACACACACACACACACACACACTCACTTTCTCGACACCTTTCTGTACGGAGGGTGCGTCATCTCGACCGTGACAGAGTGACGGCAACTATCGACGATCCATTTCCCCCCACTGGTAAAACATGTCCACTAACACCTACATACATCATTCAAGTACACAGACAATAGCATACACACAATGGGAGGGCACACGAACATGGACGGCACGGCACTGTCATACACTCTTCCTCAGAACCATATCAACAAACGTTACGTACATCCGGGAAAGCGAAAGCGAAAGCGAAAGCAAAGGCAAAGCCCAATGCAGCCGTCAAAGGTAACGTTCACCACGGCAGACACTTGCAGCCGCGCCGCCGTTAAACGCATTTCAGTGCGGCTCCAATACGCCTCCGACACGGGAACGTTCCGTTGCTCTACGAATGCGTTTCTCCCCTTTTTCCCTTCCTCTCTCTTTTGCCCCCCCCTCCTTGCACTCTTGCCTCATTCCTCACGTTCTGCCCAGACATTCGACCGATCAGAGTCAACCTTTCGTTACCGTTCTCAGCGCGACGGTGTACAACAGTATGACGGGTGTGCCCAAGACTTCGGTTCAGTTGCGTGACGCCGGTCTATCGCGCCGATCGACAGTTACTCAGGGGGCGACGGATCGGACCACGTCACCGACACACAAAACACTTTCAAACAAACAAACAAATACATACCGGATGGACACAGACAAACACGTGTACAGACATTCGCCAAACAAACGACCGGCGCCGCCGCCGCCGCCGCCGTCTAGCGTGCATCTTGAATGACGACATCGGTGTGCGTGCGTCGTACGCAATCAGTCAGACACGGCTATCAAACATCAGAGTCGAATGGTACATCATCGTGCGTGTCGCCGTACACGTACAGTACAATACAACAACAATGCGTCTTAATGGCACGTTCATTTCAACGTCACTCACACACCTCCACGCTGCAGTTACGTCGCACCATTGTCAAACTCGGCGTACAGCAAAGGGAATAGTGGGCGGCAAAAACAAACCAAACAAAAACATTTCACATTTCACCCTCGCCATGTATGATGTGCAAAAAAACAAACCCGCAAACGGCCGTCGTTACGGTGACACAAAAGTCGCCGATCGCACTGTCCCCCCTCGCAGACGGGTAACACACAAACACACACACACCCCAACAACACCAATGGGTCAAAAACCACGCCAACGAGGCGTGCCACCATTCCACGCCACGGCGACCAACCTCGTGGCCGTACCCCGCGCAACACGCTTTGACGCGCCCCCCCACCCACAATCAAAATGCACACATACATCACAGCCGTCCACACAAACAACAACAACAACAACAATTCCGCCCTTCCCGCAAAAGGCAAGTTGGTGGCCCTGAAAAGGGCCGTTTCGCCGCTCTCGCAACGGAGGAGCCTTCTCCATCCTTCCTTCCATTCCAGAGCCACCTCCTTACTTGGAGCTCGTGTACTTGGTCACCGCCTTCGTGCCCTCGCTCACGGCGTGCTTGGCCAGCTCGCCAGGCAGCAACAGCCGCACAGCGGTCTGGATCTCGCGGGACGTGATGGTCGAGCGCTTGTTGTAGTGCGCCAGGCGAGAAGCCTCGGCCGCAATGCGCTCGAAAATGTCGTTCACGAAGCTGTTCATGATGCTCATCGCCTTCGACGAGATGCCCGTGTCAGGGTGCACCTGCTTCAGCACCTTGTAGATGTAGATGGCATAGCTCTCCTTCCTCTTGCGCTTCTTCTTCTTGTCGCCCTTCGAAATGTTCTTCTGCGCCTTGCCAGCCTTCTTGGCGGCCTTCCCGCTAGTCTTGGGCGGCATCTCCAACCAACGTACGGCAGCAGCAACACCAGTAGCAAGCGCTCCGCTCTAGTCAGCGTCTCCCCACACAGTGGCACCCGCCGCCAGCCGCCGCCGCACCTTTACCAGCTCGCCCTGTTGCGGCCGCCGACCAATGGGGCGCGCGCGCAACCGGCCGCCGCACCCGAGCCCATAAAGCACCCCCACCCCGGCTGCGCCGGCACGCACTCCGCTGCTCGACTCGCTGCCGCTCGCACCGGTCGTTTTCGTTTCCGTTTCGTGTGCACCGTCGCTAGCCCATCGCCATGTCCGGACGCGGAAAGGGAGGCAAAGTCAAGGGCAAGTCAAAGTCCCGCTCAAGCAGGGCTGGGCTCCAGTTCCCGGTCGGCAGAATCCACCGCCTCCTGCGCAAGGGAAACTACGCAGAGCGCGTCGGCGCCGGGGCGCCCGTCTACCTCGCCGCCGTCATGGAGTACCTCGCGGCTGAGGTGCTCGAGCTGGCCGGAAACGCGGCCCGCGACAACAAGAAGACGCGCATCATCCCGCGCCACCTGCAGCTTGCCATCCGCAACGACGAGGAGCTCAACAAGCTCCTGTCGGGCGTCACCATCGCACAGGGTGGTGTCCTGCCCAACATCCAGGCCGTCCTGCTGCCAAAGAAGACCGAGAAGAAGGCCTAAAGGAGGCCAGGCAATCGCAGCGCCGCGTGCTCCCCTGCACGCAACGCGCTTTGCCGGCTCGGCCCACAACAATCGGCCCTTTTCAGGGCCACCACACAAACCTACGTCCAAAGCAAAATTTCAGTCGTCCTCGCCGCACCTTGTTTTGTTTTAACTTTGCACTGTCACAGCCACAGCCGCCGCCGGCGCACGTCCGCCATCTTGTCGTCCACACAGCCCGTGTGGCCCAACACACACACACACGCACACATTTTGCACCGTCGCAGTCGCCTTCCAAACCGACAACGGCAGCAATAATGACCATTGTTAAAGGGAGGCGTGTCGACACACCGCCCTCCACTCCCGCGCGCAACGGCCGTCGACACGAACGAAACAGCTGATCCGGCCGCCTATGCCCACACGCCTTGCCTCGGAAACCCCAACGCCGCCGCAAACAAACACACAGAGACAAACCACGCAAGCAAATAATCACCGCCTCTCGCACAACAACACACAGCCCGCCCGCCATCTCCGTCGCGATCGATACAAAGACACACAAACGAAGCAGCTCCACACACAGCCAGCCACATGACACGTTTCCTTTCCTTCTCCCCTCCCAGTCACATCACGTCGCTCAAACGGAAAGAAAGAAACAAACAAACAAACAACACAGCGCGCACACACGCAGCAACAACACAGACTCTTTCGCACTTTTCAACTTCCGAACAGTGTGGTGGCCCTGAAAAGGGCCGTTTTCTAGTCTCTCCCACCCACAAGCACGGCCGCGGGAAGGCCAGCGCCCGCTGCGACGCAGCCTAACCGCCGAAACCGTACAGGGTGCGCCCCTGCCTCTTCAGGGCGTACACCACGTCCATGGCCGTCACAGTCTTGCGCTTGGCGTGCTCAGTGTACGTCACCGCGTCGCGGATCACGTTCTCCAGGAACACCTTCAGCACCCCGCGGGTCTCCTCGTAGATCAGACCAGAGATGCGCTTCACGCCGCCCCTGCGAGCCAGGCGGCGGATGGCGGGCTTCGTGATGCCCTGGATGTTGTCGCGCAACACCTTGCGGTGCCGCTTGGCGCCACCCTTGCCGAGCCCCTTTCCTCCCTTGCCGCGGCCTGTCATCCTTCCTTCCTCGGGCAAAGCAAAACGTGCACAAACAGCAGCTGCAGCGGCTGGCGAGTCGGCTACGGTCTGCGCCCAGCGCGCCCGCCGCCCCCCTATATAGACTCTGGCCCGCCCTCCCCCCACCACGCGCAACCGAGGGCATATAAGCGCAGCACGGAGGCGCGCGGGCCCGTTGTCAAGGCAGCACCGGACGCCGCGCCGCACCTAACCTCCACGCACGCCGCTCCGCTACCGCTACCGCTACCGCCATGGCCCGCACAAAGCAAACGGCCCGCAAGTCCACCGGCGGAAAGGCGCCGCGCAAACAGCTCGCCACCAAGGCGGCGAGGAAGAGCGCGCCCGCCACCGGAGGCGTCAAGAAGCCCCACCGCTACAGGCCGGGCACCGTCGCCCTGCGAGAAATCAGGCGCTACCAGAAGAGCACAGAGCTGCTCATCCGCAAGCTGCCATTCCAGCGCCTAGTGCGCGAGATCGCCCAGGACTTCAAGACCGACCTGCGCTTCCAGAGCTCCGCAGTCATGGCCCTGCAGGAGGCCAGCGAGGCCTACCTCGTCGGCCTCTTCGAAGACACCAACCTGTGCGCAATCCACGCCAAGCGCGTCACCATCATGCCCAAGGACATCCAGCTCGCGCGCCGCATCCGCGGCGAGCGCGCCTAAACCGCGCCGCGGCACCGCACCGCACAAACAAAAACGGCCCTTTTCAGGGCCACTAACATCTCTCCGTCGCGAGCAAACTTTGTCGGTCGCCTGCCTCTCGCCCCGCAACCCAAAAACAAAAACCACCACTTCCCGTCCGTCCGCCACACCCGCTCACTCTGCCTGCCTGCTAGCAGCGCGCAACAATCACACATCATCCCTCCCCGGCGCTCAAAGCGCACAATACCCAACGGCCGACGTCACACCGCACGGGTGGCTGGCCGGCCGCCGCTTTCGTTTCGAAAACAAAAAAAACCCGCACTCCACTCCGACGGCCAACGGCCAGGCAGGCGCGCTCGCTCGCTCTACACGCCACCGAAATCCCCGCCGACTCCTTCCGCATCTCAACGTGCCCCCCCGTTGCAAAACATAACACACACACACACAAAGGAACAAAACAAAGACCAGACACGACTCGACAAGACAGACATCCGAGAAGAACGAACGCAGGCAAGCCAACCAACGTATTCAAACAAAACAACGTGACAGAAAACCAACCGTCGGCCGCCGCCACAAAACAAACACGGCGACAATCAACCACGACAACAACAACAACAACAACACCGCTTACCGCTACCGCCGCCCACACCCGCCACCGACCCCCGCAATCCAACCACCACGGCACGCAAACAGCATCCCCACGGGCATACAGAAACGCCAGACAGACACCCACACCAAACGCAACACGACAATCAAAACCTTCCCCGACGTGCTTTGATGGCCCTGAGAAGGGCCGTTTTGGGCCGCGCGTCTCTTGCGCGCCACTAGACGACGACGGGGGGTGGGGACGACGGAGTCAAGCGCCAAACCCTTCCTTTCCCATCTCTTTCTCCTCTACTCTACTTCTTCTTCTTGGGCGAAGCCTTCGCCTTAGACGGCGTCGTCGCCTTCTTCGGGCGCGGCGCCTTCGGCTTCTTCGTCGGAACCTTGGCGGCCTTCTTCGCCTTCGACGGCGACTTGGCCTTGGCCGGCTTGGCCGCAGCCGCCTTCTTCGCACCCGCGGGAGCGGCCGACGCCGCAGACGCCTTCTTGGCGGCGCCCGCCTTCCGACCGGTCGCCGCCTTCACGCCACCAGCCTTCTTTGCGCCGGCCGCACGGGCGCCCTTCTTCTCCTTGCTGGCCGGAGCGGCGCGCTTCTTCTTGGCACCGCCAGCACGAGCCTTGCCGCCCTCGGCCGCCCCCCCGCCGCCGGCGCCGGCAAGCTTGAACGAGCCGGACGCGCCCTTCCCCTTCGTCTGCACCAGCTCGCCCGCCACGACGGCCGACTTGAGGTACTTCTTGATAAACGGCGCCAGCTTCTCCGCGTCCAGCTTGTAGTGCGCGGCTATGTACTTCTTGATCGCCTGCAGCGACGACCCGCCGCGCTCCTTCAGACTCTTGATGGCGGCCGTCACCATCTCAGAGGTGCGCGGGTGCGCAGGCTTGGCGCGCGGCTTCTTCGCAGACGACGCAGACTTGGCCTTCTTCGTAGTGCCGGTGGCGGCGGGTGCCGCAGCAGTCTCGTTCGTAGCCGCCTGATCTGCCATTTCGACGACGCGCGTAACACACAGCGAGAGCGAGCGGGACGGCAGGCACGCAAGCACAAGAGCAGAGAATCACAAGGCCCAGCCAGTGTCGCGGGCGGGCGCGGACGGCCGAGAGAGCGGCCGCCACTCTGCGCGCCGCCGCGCCGCGCCTCCCGCGCTTGCTACCGCCCAACGTCCGACAGCCTGTGCGGAGCAGCCCCAAACCTGCGCCACAACCGCCCGCGCCTTTCAAACCACCGAGGATGGGGCTACACACAGCCACACCACAGTCGCCAACCAGTCGCCACGGCAGCGCCGCAAACCACGGCCAAACTGCAGCTACCGCGCGCTACAGCCTGGGTCGGCCCGCCGAGAATCGCCGCCCCCGCCCAAATGCCGCCCCCACAGCCCCAGCCGACGACCCGCCACAATGGCCAAACCTTCGGCAAAACTCCCACACCGTCGCCGCGGCAGCCCGGCCAGCGCGGCCGGCGCCACAGCCACACAAGCCGAGGCGTGCGGCGATGACGGCCGTGCAAACGCGCCTCCGCCGCCCCATCGCCTTCCGTCGCCCTCCCGCCGTTTCCCGATCGGCCCGCAGCCGTCGGGCCACATCGCGCGCCGTCCTCCTCCTCTCGCCCGCCAACATTCACAGCCGTTTCTCAACAATTGCCCGCCGCAAACGGACGCCGCCTGCGCAACAGGCGCCGCCGCCCCTCGCCGCTTCCGACCCAACCCCTCGACCGAGGCAAACCGCAATCCGAATCTACAGACCAACCCAATCTGCCGTCAAGCACACACGACAGCCGACCTTACACGTTACGCGTTACACATTACGTTTACACGTCTACGTTAGGTTAGGTTAGGTGGACGTGGGTTAGGTTAAGGGGACTTGGGTTAGGTTAAGCGTCAAACTTAGGTTAAGCATTCAAACACGTCAGGCGTCAGAGGTTAGGTTAGGTTAGGTTAGGTTAGGTTAGGTTACACGTTAGGTTAAGGGGTCAGTGCTAGGTTAAGAAGCGTCAAACGTAGGTTACAAAAGCGTTCAAACGTGAGGCGTGAGCCGGACAGCTTACCTTACGTAGACGTTAGGGGCTCACAGGCTGAGCTCACCTCGCCACACCACACGTTAGGTTCGGTTCGGTTCGCTCGGCTCAGCGTAAAGCGCCGAGGTCAGGGTTACGTTCGTTCACCTTCGGGCGCCACACTTTCGGTTGAAAGGTCGCGACGGGACGACGTCGGCAGGCACGCCGCAAACGAACAAAAACGTACAGACGACGTCGGAAACCGCCGACAGACGGGGGAGCAGCACGACCACGACCACGACCAGACACCGAGCGCGAACGAGACACACGCGAACCACCCCCACCGGCCAAAGGGCACCACACAACAACCCAGAGCACCACGTGTCGACACCAGAGCAACCCGCCGCTCACGCGACATGGCTGGCACCGAAGGGCAACCGCCCGCAACTGCGCTTTCCGCGCCGGCCCGGATGCACGTCGTGCTACAACAACACCACTACCGTACACAGCCGCTGTTCACAACATCACTATCAATGGCGCGCCCGCGGCTCGCCGCCGTCGCAGTCGCAGCCCCAACGCCAGCACTTTTGCACCACCATTCACACGCACCGCAACACAGCTCGCCGACACAGCCGAACAAAACAAACACCACACAACAACAGCAACAACGCCGCCGCCTCTACTTGTGCCGGCGACCCACCCCGCCGATGGCGCACCTCTCGCCAGCCGGCAATCGACACACACGCACCCACCCACCGGGGCCCAGTGCAAAAAAAAAAAAAAAAAAAACACACAAAAACAAAAAAACCAAACAACACAAACGACACGGGAAGCGCACACCGCCACTTCGCGCGCACGCCACCAACCAGTCGTCGTCTCAAAATAACAAACACAAACAAAATAAACTAACAACTAGGGCAACACAAAACAAAAACGCCTCGCACGAACCGCCCACAAAAAGGACAAGCACACGCACAGCCTCTGCTGACGACCACGACGCAGCGGCACGCTGCTCCTGTCCCGCGCCCCGCGCCCCACTCGATTCACAACTCACGCGACACCGTCAACGACGGGCTCGCTTCCCGCAACCTACCACCTTTCCGCCACGACGCACAGCCCCAGCCCCACCCGACGACGCCCGTGGCAACGACTGCACTTTCACCACCGCCTCCCCCTTCCCCCCCAAAACACACACACACACACACACACAGCCAGCCAAAAACGCACTCGCGACCCACACATGCACGTGCATCGGCACACGCCAACCAGTCAACGTCGACAACCACACGCAAGGCTCGAAACGAAACCGGCGTCCTTCCACGTTGCCATCAAGCTACGCGACACAAGACACAAGGAACCAACACAACAGCCGGCCCCACTAATTCCCACTCTCACGCCGCAAAAAGCACACCGAAACCGCCAAACGCACGCACATTCCCCTTCGCACTGACACCACCGACCGGCTCGCTACCACACACCTCTCGGCAGCCGTTTCACGCCAATTCGCCACACCGCCCACACAGTCGACAAGCGCCCGCCCTGTACGGCACACGCAACGACGCAGCGCAGCAAAGGGCGCCCGCAACACATACCTCTCCGCCGCCCGACGCGCCAACCGCCACACCACACCGCCAGCCACTCGCAAATTGTGCACTGCCACCAGCCACACGTCCAACACGCCGCGCCGCCTCCGGCCACCCGCCAGGGGGCGCTCACGTCCGCGACAACAGCGCGGCCCGCCGGGCCGGGCCGAACCGAACCGAGCCGCCGCTGCTCTGCACTCGGCACGGCCACACCCTGCTGCAGACCGGGCTCGTCCCTCTGTACGCGTCTGCCTGCGCATCAACACAACACGACCTTTTTTTTTTTTTTCCTCTCTACCGCCATCCCTTCTTCTCGCGTTTTACTCGTTGTTGCAGCAGCGGCGCACACCTACACATCCACAGCCCCAGCCGAGCCGGCCTCACCTCAGGGCCCGCCGCCAGCGTCTCCTCCTCGGGCACAGGTGCGGTGCTGTGGCCGCCCATCCAACCGCATTGCTGGCCGTCCAGCCACCAGGCGTTCCCACTGCCGCGAGCCACGCCGCGCACCGACCCTGCTGCAGAAAACGAAGCATAGCCAGAGACCGACCGATACACAAAGCAAGCCGTCGCCTCGCCTCTTGTCCTTCCTGCCTTCCTTCCGCCCCCGCCCTTCTCACACCACCGCCTCTCCACTTTCGCCCCCCCCCCCCCTCCTTTTTTTTCTTCTTTCTTTCTTTCTTTGGCCCTCTCTCCTTCCCGCCATGGCGGTTACGGCACCGCCTGCAGCGGCAGATTTTTTGCGCCCACACGCCTACTCCTACCACCATTAACCTTGCCCTGCCCTGCCCATCAACGTCGCAGTCGAACCGACGCTTGCCAACACACTGCCCACGTTCCTTTCTCTTTTCGGCCTACGCCCATTACGCGCCGCCGCCACAGCACCTTCCCTTCCCACAACACACCGACGTCATCACACGCACCCAAAACAGGGGCCACGACCGTGTTCCTCGCCCACTCCCATCCCGCACGGTACGCACATTCCCAACTACTACCGCGCACCCTCCCTTTCCACTCTGTGTGTCTCTGTGTCTGTGTCCTGTCCGCGCGTGACGCCTCTCAACATCCGCCGTCCCCCGTCCCGTTTTCGCCCCCATGCCGTCGTCGCGCCGCCTCCTCCCCGTCCACCGCCGCCCCTGTCCGCCCCGCACCACACCATACACCGCTGCTTGTCCCGGCCGTTGCCACCAAAGGCGCCGACCGCAAACGCGCCACGCCGCAGCCCCCGTGCGTCTCGCGCTCGCTTGCATCTCCGTGCCGACGCTGCCTCTCTTCCCACTCGCACTCGACCTCGACAACACAGTCTTTGGCTCCGCCACTGCGTGTTCCGGTGGTACGCACGCTGCAACACGTATGTATTCATTACCAGAGCGATGGCGAGGCATGACAGCATCTCTGTCTGACCAGAGAGTTCTTTATCGCTGCTAGTCGGCGCTTGGACCGCGCCAGACGACAGTAGTGGCACGCACCGGGTCGCCAGGAACAGTTGTTATATATATTGTAGCGCGAGTCGGGAGAGGTAGTAGTCGGTCGACAGTAGTAGCGGGTGGACGGTTGTACTGAGCGGGCGTCGGCGGCGTGCTCTGCTCGTCTCGCGACTCTGGTCACGGTTCGGGACGATGTATAGTATATTGTGTTATAATCAAGAGGTGGTGTGACGCTGCATTGCGCAAATCTGATAACGTATGTTCATTGTACTTATTTTGTTCAACAACACAAGCCCCACTATTACTTTTTTTCTAAAGTAACTTTTGTCTCTTAACGAAAAACATTCACTTTTTAAAGACTACTTCCTATGGCATTTCCCTCCAAGGAGTGCAATTAATTACCAGCCAGCACTCATTCATTGCACACAGCTGTGTAAGGGGTATCTACAATCGAGGAGCGGATATAAATGCAATTTTTTGTTTCTTTTTGTTTTTTGTTTTGTGTGTGTGTTGTAACCTCCCAGCAATATTTAAAATAATGGACAATGTTATTTACGGATGCTAATGGACATTGCGCTAATTGTAACCTCGCCCACAATGAGAGGTATTGAAAATGGCAACAACAATGTGCAATTCGCAATCTGACTCAAATATAAAGTCTTCACACAACATTTAAAAAAGTCCGTTCAGTGACAAGAAACTTCAATTAAACCGAAATATCGGTCTTTGGCCCTGTGCAAAACAATCGGAATTAAAGTCTTACCTCCGAATAAATGGATGTCACATTTCTGCTCTGGTTGTTGCGCAGCGCTTGGAGGAACTGCATTGCAAATAATAATATTCTCTTTTTTTGTGATTTTAGTGACATTTTTCTTCAAAGAAGTGGAACGAACTCTTTAGTTCAATAAAAGATTAAATGTTTGAAAAATGCTTTTGAAATAAAAATTATTATTGGGGAACTTGTTGGAGCATAATTACAATAAATACAATTTCTCATTATCTAATGATTATATTAATTAACAGTATACCTTATTCACCATCTTGACCAGTGTTGCCGACCGCCTACATCACACAACCGCACTCGGCTGCTACTACTGACCGACCGCTCTGCATGACGACTATTAGCGTACTGCACGCGACGACTACTGACAGAGTACAGCCCTCAACTACACAGACTGACTGACTGACTGAGAACCGCTCGCAACACTCGCGCAGTCCAGCGCAAACTCTCTGGTCACAGATGCTACAATGTCTCGCCATCGCTACTATGTTACATACGTGTTTCAGTGTCTTTTTCATTGGGGTAACGATCTTTGGCTCTTTTTATTCTGAATACAGGGCCAAAGGTCAACGGCTGCTGCCCTTATACAATTTATCAGGTTTCATTATGTCTGTTGCAATGTTACATACGGTTCACTCTTTCATTAATATTATCGTTGGGTTTGTTTTGTAGGGACGTTAACATTCTGGCACATTTTTATTATCATCGGACTCTCTGCTATTTGTGCAGGGAGGTTATACCTGGGTCCATTTCCATTTCCATTTACATTTTAATATTGATAGACTTTTTGTTTTCTTTTTTGTTTCTTGTTGTTTTTCCTTCTTTTTTTTTGTTGTTTTTTTTCTTTTGTTTTGTTTTTCCCGCTCTCACCACCACCGCCGCATCACGCCTTCCGTTTTCTTGGTTTCTTTTCTGTGCTTCAACATCACCGCGCCCCATTTCCACACCACAGCCATCAGCCTCCAAGACGGGCGGGCGCAGTGTGCCATTTCCGGCGCACAAGCACACCCGTACGGTACTCTCCTCGCCCCCACGCCACCAACAACACAGCGACCACGCGGCTTTCAGGCACGGCACGGCACGGCACGGCACCGGCGAAATGCGCCGCCCCCGCCCCCGCCCCTCCGCGCATCCGTCCGTCTCGCCACGTTCACTGACAGCCGCGTCTGCGGCTACACCACGACAACCACAACACAACACCGCTCCCCTCCCTGGCAACTCACATTGTTTTTCTCCTCCTCTTTTGCACAAACCACAACGCCGAGCACAGGCGCAAGCCACCCACACCGCGCCCCTCCCCGTCCCGTCTTTGGCCGCCGCTCCTCGTTTCCTCGTTTGCCCCCTCCCATCTCCCGAAATGCCATGCCAGCAGCGTTACGCATGCCCCTCCCCTGTCCACACAACACTACCGCCTAACGAACAGCCTTTTCCGGGCCACATGCAGGGCACGCCCACCTCCAAACACTGCCAATTCACGGACGCACGCACGCACACACACACACACACACACACACACACACTCACTTTCTCGACACCTTTCTGTACGGAGGGTGCGTCATCTCGACCGTGACAGAGTGACGGCAACTATCGACGATCCATTTCCCCCCACTGGTAAAACATGTCCACTAACACCTACATACATCATTCAAGTACACAGACAATAGCATACACACAATGGGAGGGCACACGAACATGGACGGCACGGCACTGTCATACACTCTTCCTCAGAACCATATCAACAAACGTTACGTACATCCGGGAAAGCGAAAGCGAAAGCGAAAGCAAAGGCAAAGCCCAATGCAGCCGTCAAAGGTAACGTTCACCACGGCAGACACTTGCAGCCGCGCCGCCGTTAAACGCATTTCAGTGCGGCTCCAATACGCCTCCGACACGGGAACGTTCCGTTGCTCTACGAATGCGTTTCTCCCCTTTTTCCCTTCCTCTCTCTTTTGCCCCCCCCTCCTTGCACTCTTGCCTCATTCCTCACGTTCTGCCCAGACATTCGACCGATCAGAGTCAACCTTTCGTTACCGTTCTCAGCGCGACGGTGTACAACAGTATGACGGGTGTGCCCAAGACTTCGGTTCAGTTGCGTGACGCCGGTCTATCGCGCCGATCGACAGTTACTCAGGGGGCGACGGATCGGACCACGTCACCGACACACAAAACACTTTCAAACAAACAAACAAATACATACCGGATGGACACAGACAAACACGTGTACAGACATTCGCCAAACAAACGACCGGCGCCGCCGCCGCCGCCGCCGTCTAGCGTGCATCTTGAATGACGACATCGGTGTGCGTGCGTCGTACGCAATCAGTCAGACACGGCTATCAAACATCAGAGTCGAATGGTACATCATCGTGCGTGTCGCCGTACACGTACAGTACAATACAACAACAATGCGTCTTAATGGCACGTTCATTTCAACGTCACTCACACACCTCCACGCTGCAGTTACGTCGCACCATTGTCAAACTCGGCGTACAGCAAAGGGAATAGTGGGCGGCAAAAACAAACCAAACAAAAACATTTCACATTTCACCCTCGCCATGTATGATGTGCAAAAAAACAAACCCGCAAACGGCCGTCGTTACGGTGACACAAAAGTCGCCGATCGCACTGTCCCCCCTCGCAGACGGGTAACACACAAACACACACACACCCCAACAACACCAATGGGTCAAAAACCACGCCAACGAGGCGTGCCACCATTCCACGCCACGGCGACCAACCTCGTGGCCGTACCCCGCGCAACACGCTTTGACGCGCCCCCCCACCCACAATCAAAATGCACACATACATCACAGCCGTCCACACAAACAACAACAACAACAACAATTCCGCCCTTCCCGCAAAAGGCAAGTTGGTGGCCCTGAAAAGGGCCGTTTCGCCGCTCTCGCAACGGAGGAGCCTTCTCCATCCTTCCTTCCATTCCAGAGCCACCTCCTTACTTGGAGCTCGTGTACTTGGTCACCGCCTTCGTGCCCTCGCTCACGGCGTGCTTGGCCAGCTCGCCAGGCAGCAACAGCCGCACAGCGGTCTGGATCTCGCGGGACGTGATGGTCGAGCGCTTGTTGTAGTGCGCCAGGCGAGAAGCCTCGGCCGCAATGCGCTCGAAAATGTCGTTCACGAAGCTGTTCATGATGCTCATCGCCTTCGACGAGATGCCCGTGTCAGGGTGCACCTGCTTCAGCACCTTGTAGATGTAGATGGCATAGCTCTCCTTCCTCTTGCGCTTCTTCTTCTTGTCGCCCTTCGAAATGTTCTTCTGCGCCTTGCCAGCCTTCTTGGCGGCCTTCCCGCTAGTCTTGGGCGGCATCTCCAACCAACGTACGGCAGCAGCAACACCAGTAGCAAGCGCTCCGCTCTAGTCAGCGTCTCCCCACACAGTGGCACCCGCCGCCAGCCGCCGCCGCACCTTTACCAGCTCGCCCTGTTGCGGCCGCCGACCAATGGGGCGCGCGCGCAACCGGCCGCCGCACCCGAGCCCATAAAGCACCCCCACCCCGGCTGCGCCGGCACGCACTCCGCTGCTCGACTCGCTGCCGCTCGCACCGGTCGTTTTCGTTTCCGTTTCGTGTGCACCGTCGCTAGCCCATCGCCATGTCCGGACGCGGAAAGGGAGGCAAAGTCAAGGGCAAGTCAAAGTCCCGCTCAAGCAGGGCTGGGCTCCAGTTCCCGGTCGGCAGAATCCACCGCCTCCTGCGCAAGGGAAACTACGCAGAGCGCGTCGGCGCCGGGGCGCCCGTCTACCTCGCCGCCGTCATGGAGTACCTCGCGGCTGAGGTGCTCGAGCTGGCCGGAAACGCGGCCCGCGACAACAAGAAGACGCGCATCATCCCGCGCCACCTGCAGCTTGCCATCCGCAACGACGAGGAGCTCAACAAGCTCCTGTCGGGCGTCACCATCGCACAGGGTGGTGTCCTGCCCAACATCCAGGCCGTCCTGCTGCCAAAGAAGACCGAGAAGAAGGCCTAAAGGAGGCCAGGCAATCGCAGCGCCGCGTGCTCCCCTGCACGCAACGCGCTTTGCCGGCTCGGCCCACAACAATCGGCCCTTTTCAGGGCCACCACACAAACCTACGTCCAAAGCAAAATTTCAGTCGTCCTCGCCGCACCTTGTTTTGTTTTAACTTTGCACTGTCACAGCACAGCCGCCGCCGGCGCACGTCCGCCATCTTGTCGTCCACACAGCCCGTGTGGCCCAACACACACACACACGCACACATTTTGCACCGTCGCAGTCGCCTTCCAAACCGACAACGGCAGCAATAATGACCATTGTTAAAGGGAGGCGTGTCGACACACCGCCCTCCACTCCCGCGCGCAACGGCCGTCGACACGAACGAAACAGCTGATCCGGCCGCCTATGCCCACACGCCTTGCCTCGGAAACCCCAACGCCGCCGCAAACAAACACACAGAGACAAACCACGCAAGCAAATAATCACCGCCTCTCGCACAACAACACACAGCCCGCCCGCCATCTCCGTCGCGATCGATACAAAGACACACAAACGAAGCAGCTCCACACACAGCCAGCCACATGACACGTTTCCTTTCCTTCTCCCCTCCCAGTCACATCACGTCGCTCAAACGGAAAGAAAGAAACAAACAAACAAACAACACAGCGCGCACACACGCAGCAACAACACAGACTCTTTCGCACTTTTCAACTTCCGAACAGTGTGGTGGCCCTGAAAAGGGCCGTTTTCTAGTCTCTCCCACCCACAAGCACGGCCGCGGGAAGGCCAGCGCCCGCTGCGACGCAGCCTAACCGCCGAAACCGTACAGGGTGCGCCCCTGCCTCTTCAGGGCGTACACCACGTCCATGGCCGTCACAGTCTTGCGCTTGGCGTGCTCAGTGTACGTCACCGCGTCGCGGATCACGTTCTCCAGGAACACCTTCAGCACCCCGCGGGTCTCCTCGTAGATCAGACCAGAGATGCGCTTCACGCCGCCCCTGCGAGCCAGGCGGCGGATGGCGGGCTTCGTGATGCCCTGGATGTTGTCGCGCAACACCTTGCGGTGCCCCTTTCCTCCCTTGCCGCGGCCTGTCATCCTTCCTTCCTCGGGCAAAGCAAAACGTGCACAAACAGCAGCTGCAGCGGCTGGCGAGTCGGCTACGGTCTGCGCCCAGCGCGCCCGCCGCCCCCCTATATAGACTCTGGCCCGCCCTCCCCCCACCACGCGCAACCGAGGGCATATAAGCGCAGCACGGAGGCGCGCGGGCCCGTTGTCAAGGCAGCACCGGACGCCGCGCCGCACCTAACCTCCACGCACGCCGCTCCGCTACCGCTACCGCTACCGCCATGGCCCGCACAAAGCAAACGGCCCGCAAGTCCACCGGCGGAAAGGCGCCGCGCAAACAGCTCGCCACCAAGGCGGCGAGGAAGAGCGCGCCCGCCACCGGAGGCGTCAAGAAGCCCCACCGCTACAGGCCGGGCACCGTCGCCCTGCGAGAAATCAGGCGCTACCAGAAGAGCACAGAGCTGCTCATCCGCAAGCTGCCATTCCAGCGCCTAGTGCGCGAGATCGCCCAGGACTTCAAGACCGACCTGCGCTTCCAGAGCTCCGCAGTCATGGCCCTGCAGGAGGCCAGCGAGGCCTACCTCGTCGGCCTCTTCGAAGACACCAACCTGTGCGCAATCCACGCCAAGCGCGTCACCATCATGCCCAAGGACATCCAGCTCGCGCGCCGCATCCGCGGCGAGCGCGCCTAAACCGCGCCGCGGCACCGCACCGCACAAACAAAAACGGCCCTTTTCAGGGCCACTAACATCTCTCCGTCGCGAGCAAACTTTGTCGGTCGCCTGCCTCTCGCCCCGCAACCCAAAAACAAAAACCACCACTTCCCGTCCGTCCGCCACACCCGCTCACTCTGCCTGCCTGCTAGCAGCGCGCAACAATCACACATCATCCCTCCCCGGCGCTCAAAGCGCACAATACCCAACGGCCGACGTCACACCGCACGGGTGGCTGGCCGGCCGCCGCTTTCGTTTCGAAAACAAAAAAAACCCGCACTCCACTCCGACGGCCAACGGCCAGGCAGGCGCGCTCGCTCGCTCTACACGCCACCGAAATCCCCGCCGACTCCTTCCGCATCTCAACGTGCCCCCCCGTTGCAAAACATAACACACACACACACAAAGGAACAAAACAAAGACCAGACACGACTCGACAAGACAGACATCCGAGAAGAACGAACGCAGGCAAGCCAACCAACGTATTCAAACAAAACAACGTGACAGAAAACCAACCGTCGGCCGCCGCCACAAAACAAACACGGCGACAATCAACCACGACAACAACAACAACAACAACACCGCTTACCGCTACCGCCGCCCACACCCGCCACCGACCCCCGCAATCCAACCACCACGGCACGCAAACAGCATCCCCACGGGCATACAGAAACGCCAGACAGACACCCACACCAAACGCAACACGACAATCAAAACCTTCCCCGACGTGCTTTGATGGCCCTGAGAAGGGCCGTTTTGGGCCGCGCGTCTCTTGCGCGCCACTAGACGACGACGGGGGGTGGGGACGACGGAGTCAAGCGCCAAACCCTTCCTTTCCCATCTCTTTCTCCTCTACTCTACTTCTTCTTCTTGGGCGAAGCCTTCGCCTTAGACGGCGTCGTCGCCTTCTTCGGGCGCGGCGCCTTCGGCTTCTTCGTCGGAACCTTGGCGGCCTTCTTCGCCTTCGACGGCGACTTGGCCTTGGCCGGCTTGGCCGCAGCCGCCTTCTTCGCACCCGCGGGAGCGGCCGACGCCGCAGACGCCTTCTTGGCGGCGCCCGCCTTCCGACCGGTCGCCGCCTTCACGCCACCAGCCTTCTTTGCGCCGGCCGCACGGGCGCCCTTCTTCTCCTTGCTGGCCGGAGCGGCGCGCTTCTTCTTGGCACCGCCAGCACGAGCCTTGCCGCCCTCGGCCGCCCCCCCGCCGCCGGCGCCGGCAAGCTTGAACGAGCCGGACGCGCCCTTCCCCTTCGTCTGCACCAGCTCGCCCGCCACGACGGCCGACTTGAGGTACTTCTTGATAAACGGCGCCAGCTTCTCCGCGTCCAGCTTGTAGTGCGCGGCTATGTACTTCTTGATCGCCTGCAGCGACGACCCGCCGCGCTCCTTCAGACTCTTGATGGCGGCCGTCACCATCTCAGAGGTGCGCGGGTGCGCAGGCTTGGCGCGCGGCTTCTTCGCAGACGACGCAGACTTGGCCTTCTTCGTAGTGCCGGTGGCGGCGGGTGCCGCAGCAGTCTCGTTCGTAGCCGCCTGATCTGCCATTTCGACGACGCGCGTAACACACAGCGAGAGCGAGCGGGACGGCAGGCACGCAAGCACAAGAGCAGAGAATCACAAGGCCCAGCCAGTGTCGCGGGCGGGCGCGGACGGCCGAGAGAGCGGCCGCCACTCTGCGCGCCGCCGCGCCGCGCCTCCCGCGCTTGCTACCGCCCAACGTCCGACAGCCTGTGCGGAGCAGCCCCAAACCTGCGCCACAACCGCCCGCGCCTTTCAAACCACCGAGGATGGGGCTACACACAGCCACACCACAGTCGCCAACCAGTCGCCACGGCAGCGCCGCAAACCACGGCCAAACTGCAGCTACCGCGCGCTACAGCCTGGGTCGGCCCGCCGAGAATCGCCGCCCCCGCCCAAATGCCGCCCCCACAGCCCCAGCCGACGACCCGCCACAATGGCCAAACCTTCGGCAAAACTCCCACACCGTCGCCGCGGCAGCCCGGCCAGCGCGGCCGGCGCCACAGCCACACAAGCCGAGGCGTGCGGCGATGACGGCCGTGCAAACGCGCCTCCGCCGCCCCATCGCCTTCCGTCGCCCTCCCGCCGTTTCCCGATCGGCCCGCAGCCGTCGGGCCACATCGCGCGCCGTCCTCCTCCTCTCGCCCGCCAACATTCACAGCCGTTTCTCAACAATTGCCCGCCGCAAACGGACGCCGCCTGCGCAACAGGCGCCGCCGCCCCTCGCCGCTTCCGACCCAACCCCTCGACCGAGGCAAACCGCAATCCGAATCTACAGACCAACCCAATCTGCCGTCAAGCACACACGACAGCCGACCTTACACGTTACGCGTTACACATTACGTTTACACGTCTACGTTAGGTTAGGTTAGGTGGACGTGGGTTAGGTTAAGGGGACTTGGGTTAGGTTAAGCGTCAAACTTAGGTTAAGCATTCAAACACGTCAGGCGTCAGAGGTTAGGTTAGGTTAGGTTAGGTTAGGTTAGGTTACACGTTAGGTTAAGGGGTCAGTGCTAGGTTAAGAAGCGTCAAACGTAGGTTACAAAAGCGTTCAAACGTGAGGCGTGAGCCGGACAGCTTACCTTACGTAGACGTTAGGGGCTCACAGGCTGAGCTCACCTCGCCACACCACACGTTAGGTTCGGTTCGGTTCGCTCGGCTCAGCGTAAAGCGCCGAGGTCAGGGTTACGTTCGTTCACCTTCGGGCGCCACACTTTCGGTTGAAAGGTCGCGACGGGACGACGTCGGCAGGCACGCCGCAAACGAACAAAAACGTACAGACGACGTCGGAAACCGCCGACAGACGGGGGAGCAGCACGACCACGACCACGACCAGACACCGAGCGCGAACGAGACACACGCGAACCACCCCCACCGGCCAAAGGGCACCACACAACAACCCAGAGCACCACGTGTCGACACCAGAGCAACCCGCCGCTCACGCGACATGGCTGGCACCGAAGGGCAACCGCCCGCAACTGCGCTTTCCGCGCCGGCCCGGATGCACGTCGTGCTACAACAACACCACTACCGTACACAGCCGCTGTTCACAACATCACTATCAATGGCGCGCCCGCGGCTCGCCGCCGTCGCAGTCGCAGCCCCAACGCCAGCACTTTTGCACCACCATTCACACGCACCGCAACACAGCTCGCCGACACAGCCGAACAAAACAAACACCACACAACAACAGCAACAACGCCGCCGCCTCTACTTGTGCCGGCGACCCACCCCGCCGATGGCGCACCTCTCGCCAGCCGGCAATCGACACACACGCACCCACCCACCGGGGCCCAGTGCAAAAAAAAAAAAAAAAAAACACACAAAAACAAAAAAACCAAACAACACAAACGACACGGGAAGCGCACACCGCCACTTCGCGCGCACGCCACCAACCAGTCGTCGTCTCAAAATAACAAACACAAACAAAATAAACTAACAACTAGGGCAACACAAAACAAAAACGCCTCGCACGAACCGCCCACAAAAAGGACAAGCACACGCACAGCCTCTGCTGACGACCACGACGCAGCGGCACGCTGCTCCTGTCCCGCGCCCCGCGCCCCACTCGATTCACAACTCACGCGACACCGTCAACGACGGGCTCGCTTCCCGCAACCTACCACCTTTCCGCCACGACGCACAGCCCCAGCCCCACCCGACGACGCCCGTGGCAACGACTGCACTTTCACCACCGCCTCCCCCTTCCCCCCCAAAACACACACACACACACACACACAGCCAGCCAAAAACGCACTCGCGACCCACACATGCACGTGCATCGGCACACGCCAACCAGTCAACGTCGACAACCACACGCAAGGCTCGAAACGAAACCGGCGTCCTTCCACGTTGCCATCAAGCTACGCGACACAAGACACAAGGAACCAACACAACAGCCGGCCCCACTAATTCCCACTCTCACGCCGCAAAAAGCACACCGAAACCGCCAAACGCACGCACATTCCCCTTCGCACTGACACCACCGACCGGCTCGCTACCACACACCTCTCGGCAGCCGTTTCACGCCAATTCGCCACACCGCCCACACAGTCGACAAGCGCCCGCCCTGTACGGCACACGCAACGACGCAGCGCAGCAAAGGGCGCCCGCAACACATACCTCTCCGCCGCCCGACGCGCCAACCGCCACACCACACCGCCAGCCACTCGCAAATTGTGCACTGCCACCAGCCACACGTCCAACACGCCGCGCCGCCTCCGGCCACCCGCCAGGGGGCGCTCACGTCCGCGACAACAGCGCGGCCCGCCGGGCCGGGCCGAACCGAACCGAGCCGCCGCTGCTCTGCACTCGGCACGGCCACACCCTGCTGCAGACCGGGCTCGTCCCTCTGTACGCGTCTGCCTGCGCATCAACACAACACGACCTTTTTTTTTTTTTTCCTCTCTACCGCCATCCCTTCTTCTCGCGTTTTACTCGTTGTTGCAGCAGCGGCGCACACCTACACATCCACAGCCCCAGCCGAGCCGGCCTCACCTCAGGGCCCGCCGCCAGCGTCTCCTCCTCGGGCACAGGTGCGGTGCTGTGGCCGCCCATCCAACCGCATTGCTGGCCGTCCAGCCACCAGGCGTTCCCACTGCCGCGAGCCACGCCGCGCACCGACCCTGCTGCAGAAAACGAAGCATAGCCAGAGACCGACCGATACACAAAGCAAGCCGTCGCCTCGCCTCTTGTCCTTCCTGCCTTCCTTCCGCCCCCGCCCTTCTCACACCACCGCCTCTCCACTTTCGCCCCCCCCCCCCCTCCTTTTTTTTCTTCTTTCTTTCTTTCTTTGGCCCTCTCTCCTTCCCGCCATGGCGGTTACGGCACCGCCTGCAGCGGCAGATTTTTTGCGCCCACACGCCTACTCCTACCACCATTAACCTTGCCCTGCCCTGCCCATCAACGTCGCAGTCGAACCGACGCTTGCCAACACACTGCCCACGTTCCTTTCTCTTTTCGGCCTACGCCCATTACGCGCCGCCGCCACAGCACCTTCCCTTCCCACAACACACCGACGTCATCACACGCACCCAAAACAGGGGCCACGACCGTGTTCCTCGCCCACTCCCATCCCGCACGGTACGCACATTCCCAACTACTACCGCGCACCCTCCCTTTCCACTCTGTGTGTCTCTGTGTCTGTGTCCTGTCCGCGCGTGACGCCTCTCAACATCCGCCGTCCCCCGTCCCGTTTTCGCCCCCATGCCGTCGTCGCGCCGCCTCCTCCCCGTCCACCGCCGCCCCTGTCCGCCCCGCACCACACCATACACCGCTGCTTGTCCCGGCCGTTGCCACCAAAGGCGCCGACCGCAAACGCGCCACGCCGCAGCCCCCGTGCGTCTCGCGCTCGCTTGCATCTCCGTGCCGACGCTGCCTCTCTTCCCACTCGCACTCGACCTCGACAACACAGTCTTTGGCTCCGCCACTGCGTGTTCCGGTGGTACGCACGCTGCAACACGTATGTATTCATTACCAGAGCGATGGCGAGGCATGACAGCATCTCTGTCTGACCAGAGAGTTCTTTATCGCTGCTAGTCGGCGCTTGGACCGCGCCAGACGACAGTAGTGGCACGCACCGGGTCGCCAGGAACAGTTGTTATATATATTGTAGCGCGAGTCGGGAGAGGTAGTAGTCGGTCGACAGTAGTAGCGGGTGGACGGTTGTACTGAGCGGGCGTCGGCGGCGTGCTCTGCTCGTCTCGCGACTCTGGTCACGGTTCGGGACGATGTATAGTATATTGTGTTATAATCAAGAGGTGGTGTGACGCTGCATTGCGCAAATCTGATAACGTATGTTCATTGTACTTATTTTGTTCAACAACACAAGCCCCACTATTACTTTTTTTCTAAAGTAACTTTTGTCTCTTAACGAAAAACATTCACTTTTTAAAGACTACTTCCTATGGCATTTCCCTCCAAGGAGTGCAATTAATTACCAGCCAGCACTCATTCATTGCACACAGCTGTGTAAGGGGTATCTACAATCGAGGAGCGGATATAAATGCAATTTTTTGTTTCTTTTTGTTTTTTGTTTTGTGTGTGTGTTGTAACCTCCCAGCAATATTTAAAATAATGGACAATGTTATTTACGGATGCTAATGGACATTGCGCTAATTGTAACCTCGCCCACAATGAGAGGTATTGAAAATGGCAACAACAATGTGCAATTCGCAATCTGACTCAAATATAAAGTCTTCACACAACATTTAAAAAAGTCCGTTCAGTGACAAGAAACTTCAATTAAACCGAAATATCGGTCTTTGGCCCTGTGCAAAACAATCGGAATTAAAGTCTTACCTCCGAATAAATGGATGTCACATTTCTGCTCTGGTTGTTGCGCAGCGCTTGGAGGAACTGCATTGCAAATAATAATATTCTCTTTTTTTGTGATTTTAGTGACATTTTTCTTCAAAGAAGTGGAACGAACTCTTTAGTTCAATAAAAGATTAAATGTTTGAAAAATGCTTTTGAAATAAAAATTATTATTGGGGAACTTGTTGGAGCATAATTACAATAAATACAATTTCTCATTATCTAATGATTATATTAATTAACAGTATACCTTATTCACCATCTTGACCAGTGTTGCCGACCGCCTACATCACACAACCGCACTCGGCTGCTACTACTGACCGACCGCTCTGCATGACGACTATTAGCGTACTGCACGCGACGACTACTGACAGAGTACAGCCCTCAACTACACAGACTGACTGACTGACTGAGAACCGCTCGCAACACTCGCGCAGTCCAGCGCAAACTCTCTGGTCACAGATGCTACAATGTCTCGCCATCGCTACTATGTTACATACGTGTTTCAGTGTCTTTTTCATTGGGGTAACGATCTTTGGCTCTTTTTATTCTGAATACAGGGCCAAAGGTCAACGGCTGCTGCCCTTATACAATTTATCAGGTTTCATTATGTCTGTTGCAATGTTACATACGGTTCACTCTTTCATTAATATTATCGTTGGGTTTGTTTTGTAGGGACGTTAACATTCTGGCACATTTTTATTATCATCGGACTCTCTGCTATTTGTGCAGGGAGGTTATACCTGGGTCCATTTCCATTTCCATTTACATTTTAATATTGATAGACTTTTTGTTTTCTTTTTTGTTTCTTGTTGTTTTTCCTTCTTTTTTTTTGTTGTTTTTTTTCTTTTGTTTTGTTTTTCCCGCTCTCACCACCACCGCCGCATCACGCCTTCCGTTTTCTTGGTTTCTTTTCTGTGCTTCAACATCACCGCGCCCCATTTCCACACCACAGCCATCAGCCTCCAAGACGGGCGGGCGCAGTGTGCCATTTCCGGCGCACAAGCACACCCGTACGGTACTCTCCTCGCCCCCACGCCACCAACAACACAGCGACCACGCGGCTTTCAGGCACGGCACGGCACGGCACGGCACCGGCGAAATGCGCCGCCCCCGCCCCCGCCCCTCCGCGCATCCGTCCGTCTCGCCACGTTCACTGACAGCCGCGTCTGCGGCTACACCACGACAACCACAACACAACACCGCTCCCCTCCCTGGCAACTCACATTGTTTTTCTCCTCCTCTTTTGCACAAACCACAACGCCGAGCACAGGCGCAAGCCACCCACACCGCGCCCCTCCCCGTCCCGTCTTTGGCCGCCGCTCCTCGTTTCCTCGTTTGCCCCCTCCCATCTCCCGAAATGCCATGCCAGCAGCGTTACGCATGCCCCTCCCCTGTCCACACAACACTACCGCCTAACGAACAGCCTTTTCCGGGCCACATGCAGGGCACGCCCACCTCCAAACACTGCCAATTCACGGACGCACGCACGCACACACACACACACACACACACACACACACTCACTTTCTCGACACCTTTCTGTACGGAGGGTGCGTCATCTCGACCGTGACAGAGTGACGGCAACTATCGACGATCCATTTCCCCCCACTGGTAAAACATGTCCACTAACACCTACATACATCATTCAAGTACACAGACAATAGCATACACACAATGGGAGGGCACACGAACATGGACGGCACGGCACTGTCATACACTCTTCCTCAGAACCATATCAACAAACGTTACGTACATCCGGGAAAGCGAAAGCGAAAGCGAAAGCAAAGGCAAAGCCCAATGCAGCCGTCAAAGGTAACGTTCACCACGGCAGACACTTGCAGCCGCGCCGCCGTTAAACGCATTTCAGTGCGGCTCCAATACGCCTCCGACACGGGAACGTTCCGTTGCTCTACGAATGCGTTTCTCCCCTTTTTCCCTTCCTCTCTCTTTTGCCCCCCCCTCCTTGCACTCTTGCCTCATTCCTCACGTTCTGCCCAGACATTCGACCGATCAGAGTCAACCTTTCGTTACCGTTCTCAGCGCGACGGTGTACAACAGTATGACGGGTGTGCCCAAGACTTCGGTTCAGTTGCGTGACGCCGGTCTATCGCGCCGATCGACAGTTACTCAGGGGGCGACGGATCGGACCACGTCACCGACACACAAAACACTTTCAAACAAACAAACAAATACATACCGGATGGACACAGACAAACACGTGTACAGACATTCGCCAAACAAACGACCGGCGCCGCCGCCGCCGCCGCCGTCTAGCGTGCATCTTGAATGACGACATCGGTGTGCGTGCGTCGTACGCAATCAGTCAGACACGGCTATCAAACATCAGAGTCGAATGGTACATCATCGTGCGTGTCGCCGTACACGTACAGTACAATACAACAACAATGCGTCTTAATGGCACGTTCATTTCAACGTCACTCACACACCTCCACGCTGCAGTTACGTCGCACCATTGTCAAACTCGGCGTACAGCAAAGGGAATAGTGGGCGGCAAAAACAAACCAAACAAAAACATTTCACATTTCACCCTCGCCATGTATGATGTGCAAAAAAACAAACCCGCAAACGGCCGTCGTTACGGTGACACAAAAGTCGCCGATCGCACTGTCCCCCCTCGCAGACGGGTAACACACAAACACACACACACCCCAACAACACCAATGGGTCAAAAACCACGCCAACGAGGCGTGCCACCATTCCACGCCACGGCGACCAACCTCGTGGCCGTACCCCGCGCAACACGCTTTGACGCGCCCCCCCACCCACAATCAAAATGCACACATACATCACAGCCGTCCACACAAACAACAACAACAACAACAATTCCGCCCTTCCCGCAAAAGGCAAGTTGGTGGCCCTGAAAAGGGCCGTTTCGCCGCTCTCGCAACGGAGGAGCCTTCTCCATCCTTCCTTCCATTCCAGAGCCACCTCCTTACTTGGAGCTCGTGTACTTGGTCACCGCCTTCGTGCCCTCGCTCACGGCGTGCTTGGCCAGCTCGCCAGGCAGCAACAGCCGCACAGCGGTCTGGATCTCGCGGGACGTGATGGTCGAGCGCTTGTTGTAGTGCGCCAGGCGAGAAGCCTCGGCCGCAATGCGCTCGAAAATGTCGTTCACGAAGCTGTTCATGATGCTCATCGCCTTCGACGAGATGCCCGTGTCAGGGTGCACCTGCTTCAGCACCTTGTAGATGTAGATGGCATAGCTCTCCTTCCTCTTGCGCTTCTTCTTCTTGTCGCCCTTCGAAATGTTCTTCTGCGCCTTGCCAGCCTTCTTGGCGGCCTTCCCGCTAGTCTTGGGCGGCATCTCCAACCAACGTACGGCAGCAGCAACACCAGTAGCAAGCGCTCCGCTCTAGTCAGCGTCTCCCCACACAGTGGCACCCGCCGCCAGCCGCCGCCGCACCTTTACCAGCTCGCCCTGTTGCGGCCGCCGACCAATGGGGCGCGCGCGCAACCGGCCGCCGCACCCGAGCCCATAAAGCACCCCCACCCCGGCTGCGCCGGCACGCACTCCGCTGCTCGACTCGCTGCCGCTCGCACCGGTCGTTTTCGTTTCCGTTTCGTGTGCACCGTCGCTAGCCCATCGCCATGTCCGGACGCGGAAAGGGAGGCAAAGTCAAGGGCAAGTCAAAGTCCCGCTCAAGCAGGGCTGGGCTCCAGTTCCCGGTCGGCAGAATCCACCGCCTCCTGCGCAAGGGAAACTACGCAGAGCGCGTCGGCGCCGGGGCGCCCGTCTACCTCGCCGCCGTCATGGAGTACCTCGCGGCTGAGGTGCTCGAGCTGGCCGGAAACGCGGCCCGCGACAACAAGAAGACGCGCATCATCCCGCGCCACCTGCAGCTTGCCATCCGCAACGACGAGGAGCTCAACAAGCTCCTGTCGGGCGTCACCATCGCACAGGGTGGTGTCCTGCCCAACATCCAGGCCGTCCTGCTGCCAAAGAAGACCGAGAAGAAGGCCTAAAGGAGGCCAGGCAATCGCAGCGCCGCGTGCTCCCCTGCACGCAACGCGCTTTGCCGGCTCGGCCCACAACAATCGGCCCTTTTCAGGGCCACCACACAAACCTACGTCCAAAGCAAAATTTCAGTCGTCCTCGCCGCACCTTGTTTTGTTTTAACTTTGCACTGTCACAGCACAGCCGCCGCCGGCGCACGTCCGCCATCTTGTCGTCCACACAGCCCGTGTGGCCCAACACACACACACACGCACACATTTTGCACCGTCGCAGTCGCCTTCCAAACCGACAACGGCAGCAATAATGACCATTGTTAAAGGGAGGCGTGTCGACACACCGCCCTCCACTCCCGCGCGCAACGGCCGTCGACACGAACGAAACAGCTGATCCGGCCGCCTATGCCCACACGCCTTGCCTCGGAAACCCCAACGCCGCCGCAAACAAACACACAGAGACAAACCACGCAAGCAAATAATCACCGCCTCTCGCACAACAACACACAGCCGCCCGCCATCTCCGTCGCGATCGATACAAAGACACACAAACGAAGCAGCTCCACACACAGCCAGCCACATGACACGTTTCCTTTCCTTCTCCCCTCCCAGTCACATCACGTCGCTCAAACGGAAAGAAAGAAACAAACAAACAAACAACACAGCGCGCACACACGCAGCAACAACACAGACTCTTTCGCACTTTTCAACTTCCGAACAGTGTGGTGGCCCTGAAAAGGGCCGTTTTCTAGTCTCTCCCACCCACAAGCACGGCCGCGGGAAGGCCAGCGCCCGCTGCGACGCAGCCTAACCGCCGAAACCGTACAGGGTGCGCCCCTGCCTCTTCAGGGCGTACACCACGTCCATGGCCGTCACAGTCTTGCGCTTGGCGTGCTCAGTGTACGTCACCGCGTCGCGGATCACGTTCTCCAGGAACACCTTCAGCACCCCGCGGGTCTCCTCGTAGATCAGACCAGAGATGCGCTTCACGCCGCCCCTGCGAGCCAGGCGGCGGATGGCGGGCTTCGTGATGCCCTGGATGTTGTCGCGCAACACCTTGCGGTGCCGCTTGGCGCCACCCTTGCCGAGCCCCTTTCCTCCCTTGCCGCGGCCTGTCATCCTTCCTTCCTCGGGCAAAGCAAAACGTGCACAAACAGCAGCTGCAGCGGCTGGCGAGTCGGCTACGGTCTGCGCCCAGCGCGCCCGCCGCCCCCCTATATAGACTCTGGCCCGCCCTCCCCCCACCACGCGCAACCGAGGGCATATAAGCGCAGCACGGAGGCGCGCGGGCCCGTTGTCAAGGCAGCACCGGACGCCGCGCCGCACCTAACCTCCACGCACGCCGCTCCGCTACCGCTACCGCTACCGCCATGGCCCGCACAAAGCAAACGGCCCGCAAGTCCACCGGCGGAAAGGCGCCGCGCAAACAGCTCGCCACCAAGGCGGCGAGGAAGAGCGCGCCCGCCACCGGAGGCGTCAAGAAGCCCCACCGCTACAGGCCGGGCACCGTCGCCCTGCGAGAAATCAGGCGCTACCAGAAGAGCACAGAGCTGCTCATCCGCAAGCTGCCATTCCAGCGCCTAGTGCGCGAGATCGCCCAGGACTTCAAGACCGACCTGCGCTTCCAGAGCTCCGCAGTCATGGCCCTGCAGGAGGCCAGCGAGGCCTACCTCGTCGGCCTCTTCGAAGACACCAACCTGTGCGCAATCCACGCCAAGCGCGTCACCATCATGCCCAAGGACATCCAGCTCGCGCGCCGCATCCGCGGCGAGCGCGCCTAAACCGCGCCGCGGCACCGCACCGCACAAACAAAAACGGCCCTTTTCAGGGCCACTAACATCTCTCCGTCGCGAGCAAACTTTGTCGGTCGCCTGCCTCTCGCCCCGCAACCCAAAAACAAAAACCACCACTTCCCGTCCGTCCGCCACACCCGCTCACTCTGCCTGCCTGCTAGCAGCGCGCAACAATCACACATCATCCCTCCCCGGCGCTCAAAGCGCACAATACCCAACGGCCGACGTCACACCGCACGGGTGGCTGGCCGGCCGCCGCTTTCGTTTCGAAAACAAAAAAAACCCGCACTCCACTCCGACGGCCAACGGCCAGGCAGGCGCGCTCGCTCGCTCTACACGCCACCGAAATCCCCGCCGACTCCTTCCGCATCTCAACGTGCCCCCCCGTTGCAAAACATAACACACACACACACAAAGGAACAAAACAAAGACCAGACACGACTCGACAAGACAGACATCCGAGAAGAACGAACGCAGGCAAGCCAACCAACGTATTCAAACAAAACAACGTGACAGAAAACCAACCGTCGGCCGCCGCCACAAAACAAACACGGCGACAATCAACCACGACAACAACAACAACAACAACACCGCTTACCGCTACCGCCGCCCACACCCGCCACCGACCCCCGCAATCCAACCACCACGGCACGCAAACAGCATCCCCACGGGCATACAGAAACGCCAGACAGACACCCACACCAAACGCAACACGACAATCAAAACCTTCCCCGACGTGCTTTGATGGCCCTGAGAAGGGCCGTTTTGGGCCGCGCGTCTCTTGCGCGCCACTAGACGACGACGGGGGGTGGGGACGACGGAGTCAAGCGCCAACCCTTCCTTTCCCATCTCTTTCTCCTCTACTCTACTTCTTCTTCTTGGGCGAAGCCTTCGCCTTAGACGGCGTCGTCGCCTTCTTCGGGCGCGGCGCCTTCGGCTTCTTCGTCGGAACCTTGGCGGCCTTCTTCGCCTTCGACGGCGACTTGGCCTTGGCCGGCTTGGCCGCAGCCGCCTTCTTCGCACCCGCGGGAGCGGCCGACGCCGCAGACGCCTTCTTGGCGGCGCCCGCCTTCCGACCGGTCGCCGCCTTCACGCCACCAGCCTTCTTTGCGCCGGCCGCACGGGCGCCCTTCTTCTCCTTGCTGGCCGGAGCGGCGCGCTTCTTCTTGGCACCGCCAGCACGAGCCTTGCCGCCCTCGGCCGCCCCCCCGCCGCCGGCGCCGGCAAGCTTGAACGAGCCGGACGCGCCCTTCCCCTTCGTCTGCACCAGCTCGCCCGCCACGACGGCCGACTTGAGGTACTTCTTGATAAACGGCGCCAGCTTCTCCGCGTCCAGCTTGTAGTGCGCGGCTATGTACTTCTTGATCGCCTGCAGCGACGACCCGCCGCGCTCCTTCAGACTCTTGATGGCGGCCGTCACCATCTCAGAGGTGCGCGGGTGCGCAGGCTTGGCGCGCGGCTTCTTCGCAGACGACGCAGACTTGGCCTTCTTCGTAGTGCCGGTGGCGGCGGGTGCCGCAGCAGTCTCGTTCGTAGCCGCCTGATCTGCCATTTCGACGACGCGCGTAACACACAGCGAGAGCGAGCGGGACGGCAGGCACGCAAGCACAAGAGCAGAGAATCACAAGGCCCAGCCAGTGTCGCGGGCGGGCGCGGACGGCCGAGAGAGCGGCCGCCACTCTGCGCGCCGCCGCGCCGCGCCTCCCGCGCTTGCTACCGCCCAACGTCCGACAGCCTGTGCGGAGCAGCCCCAAACCTGCGCCACAACCGCCGCGCCTTTCAACCACCGAGGATGGGGCTACACACAGCCACACCACAGTCGCCAACCAGTCGCCACGGCAGCGCCGCAAACCACGGCCAAACTGCAGCTACCGCGCGCTACAGCCTGGGTCGGCCCGCCGAGAATCGCCGCCCCCGCCCAAATGCCGCCCCCACAGCCCCAGCCGACGACCCGCCACAATGGCCAAACCTTCGGCAAAACTCCCACACCGTCGCCGCGGCAGCCCGGCCAGCGCGGCCGGCGCCACAGCCACACAAGCCGAGGCGTGCGGCGATGACGGCCGTGCAAACGCGCCTCCGCCGCCCCATCGCCTTCCGTCGCCCTCCCGCCGTTTCCCGATCGGCCCGCAGCCGTCGGGCCACATCGCGCGCCGTCCTCCTCCTCTCGCCCGCCAACATTCACAGCCGTTTCTCAACAATTGCCCGCCGCAAACGGACGCCGCCTGCGCAACAGGCGCCGCCGCCCCTCGCCGCTTCCGACCCAACCCCTCGACCGAGGCAAACCGCAATCCGAATCTACAGACCAACCCAATCTGCCGTCAAGCACACACGACAGCCGACCTTACACGTTACGCGTTACACATTACGTTTACACGTCTACGTTAGGTTAGGTTAGGTGGACGTGGGTTAGGTTAAGGGGACTTGGGTTAGGTTAAGCGTCAAACTTAGGTTAAGCATTCAAACACGTCAGGCGTCAGAGGTTAGGTTAGGTTAGGTTAGGTTAGGTTAGGTTACACGTTAGGTTAAGGGGTCAGTGCTAGGTTAAGAAGCGTCAAACGTAGGTTACAAAAGCGTTCAAACGTGAGGCGTGAGCCGGACAGCTTACCTTACGTAGACGTTAGGGGCTCACAGGCTGAGCTCACCTCGCCACACCACACGTTAGGTTCGGTTCGGTTCGCTCGGCTCAGCGTAAAGCGCCGAGGTCAGGGTTACGTTCGTTCACCTTCGGGCGCCACACTTTCGGTTGAAAGGTCGCGACGGGACGACGTCGGCAGGCACGCCGCAAACGAACAAAAACGTACAGACGACGTCGGAAACCGCCGACAGACGGGGGAGCAGCACGACCACGACCACGACCAGACACCGAGCGCGAACGAGACACACGCGAACCACCCCCACCGGCCAAAGGGCACCACACAACAACCCAGAGCACCACGTGTCGACACCAGAGCAACCCGCCGCTCACGCGACATGGCTGGCACCGAAGGGCAACCGCCCGCAACTGCGCTTTCCGCGCCGGCCCGGATGCACGTCGTGCTACAACAACACCACTACCGTACACAGCCGCTGTTCACAACATCACTATCAATGGCGCGCCCGCGGCTCGCCGCCGTCGCAGTCGCAGCCCCAACGCCAGCACTTTTGCACCACCATTCACACGCACCGCAACACAGCTCGCCGACACAGCCGAACAAAACAAACACCACACAACAACAGCAACAACGCCGCCGCCTCTACTTGTGCCGGCGACCCACCCCGCCGATGGCGCACCTCTCGCCAGCCGGCAATCGACACACACGCACCCACCCACCGGGGCCCAGTGCAAAAAAAAAAAAAAAAAAACACACAAAAACAAAAAAACCAAACAACACAAACGACACGGGAAGCGCACACCGCCACTTCGCGCGCACGCCACCAACCAGTCGTCGTCTCAAAAT
>NW_025726366.1:0-80987 GCF_021461395.2 Schistocerca americana
TGAATCTCGACGCAATTTGAGTGTTCCATCGGCATTAGGAGGCCCTGAACCTTACAATTAACTATCATTTTTGCGTCGGATTCGATTATCTAAACTCACAGGTGAACGACCATAAGGTGCCCGAATCAGCAACAGACCCTTGGAGACAAGTCGGCTGGAGGCCGATGTATTGAATCTCGACGCAATTTGAGTGTTCCATCGTCATTACAAGGCCCTAAACGGTACAATTAACTATCATTTTTGCGTCGGATTCGAAAATCTAGACTCACAGGAGAAGGATCATATGGTGCCCGAGACAGCAATATCCCCTTGGAGACAAGTCCGCTGGAGGCCGATGTATTGAATCTCGACGCAATTTGAGTGTTCCATCGTCATTAGAAGGCCCTGAACGTTGCAATTAACTATCATATTTGCGTCGGATTCGAAAATCTAGACTCACAGGAGAACGACCATAAGGAGCCCGAGGCAGCAATAGACCCTTGGAGACAAGTTGGCTGGAGGACGATGTATTGAATCTCGACGCAATTTGAGAGTTCCATCGTCATTAGGAGGCCCTGAACGTTACAATTAACTATCATTTTTGCGTCGGATTCGAAAATCTAGACTTACAAGAGAACGACCACAAGGTGCCCGAGGCAGCATTAGAACCTTGGAGACAAGTCGGCTGGAGGACGATGTATTGGATCGCGACGCAATTTGAGTGTTCCATCGTCATTAGGAGGCACTGAATATTACAATTAACTATCAGTTTTGCGTTGGGTTCGAAAATCTAGACTCTCAGCAGAACGATCACAAGGTGCCCGTGGCAGCTATTGGCCCTTGGAGACAAGTCGGTTGGAGGACGATGTATTGGATCGCGACGCAATTTGAGTGCGCCATCGTCTTTAGGAGTCCCTGAACGTTACAATTAACTATCATTTATGCGTCGGATTCGAAAATCTAGACTCACAGGAGAACGACCATAAGGTGCCCGAGGCAGCAATAGACCCTTGGAGACAAGTCGGCTGGAAACCGATGTATTGATTCTTGACGCAATTTGAGTGTTCCATCGTCATTAGGAGGCACTGAACGTTACAATTAACTATGAGTTTTGCGTCGGATTCGTAAATCTAGACTCACAGGAGAACGACCATAAGGTGCCCGAGGCAGCAATAGACCCTTGGAGACAAGTCGGCTGGAGGACGATGTATCGAATCTCGACGCAATTTGAGTGTTCCATCGTCATTAGGAGGCCCTAAACGTTACAATTAACTATCATTTTTGCGTCGGATTCGATGATCTAAACTCACAGGAGAACGACCATAAGGTGCCCGAGGCAGCAACAGACCCTTGGAGACAAGTCGGCTGGAGGCCGATGTATTGAATCTCGACGCAATTTGAGAGTTCCATCGTCATTAGGAGGCCCTAAACGTTACAATTAACTATCATTTTTGCGTCGGATTTGATGATCTAAACTCACAGGAGAACGACCATAAGGTGCCCGATGCAGCAACAGACCCTTGGAGAAAAGTCGGCTGGAGGCCGATGTATTGAATCTCGACGCAATTTGAGAGTTCCATCGTCATTACAAGGCCCTGAACGTTACAATTAACTATCATTTTTGCGTCGGATTCGAAACTCTAGACTCACAGGAGAACGACCATAAGGTGCCCGAGGCAGCAATAGACCCTTGGAGACAAGTCGGCTGGAGGTCGATGTATTGAATCTCGAAGCAACTTGAGTGTTCCATCGCCAATAGGAGGCCCTGAACGTTTTAATTAACTATGAGTTTTGCGTCGGATTCGAAAACGTAGAATCACCGGAGACGGACCATGTGATGCCCGAGGCAGCGATATCCCCATGGAGACAAGTCGGCTGGAGGACGATGTATTGAATCTCGACGCAATTTGAGAGTTCCATCGTCATTAGGAGGCCCTGAACGTTACAATTAACTATCATTTTTGCGTCGGATTCGAAAATCTAGACTTACAAGAGAACGACCATAAGGTGCCCGAGGCAGAATTAGACCCTTGGAGACAAGTCGGCTGGAGGACGATGTATTGGATTGCGACGCAATTTGAGTGTTCCATCGTCATTAGGAGGCCCTAAACGTTACAATTAACTATCATTTTTGCGTCGGATTCGAAAATCTAGACTCACAGGAGAAGGATCATATTGTGCCCGAGACAGCAATATCCCCTTGGAGACAAGTCGGCTGGAGGCCGATGTATTGAATCTCGACGCAATTTGAGTGTTCCATCGTCTTCAGGAGGCCCTGAACGTTACAATTAACTATCGGTTACGCCTCGGATTCGAAAATGTAGACTCACAGGAGACGGACCACATGGAGCCCGAGGCAGCAATATCCCCTTGGAGTCAAGTCGGCTGGAGGTCGATGTATTGAATCTCAACTCAATTTGAGTGTTCCATCGTCATTAGGTGGCCCTGAACGTTACAATTAACAATCAGTTTTGCGTCGGGTTCGAAAATCTAGACTCACAGCAGAACGATCACAAGGTCGCGTGGCAGCTATTGACCCTTGGAGACAAGTCGGTTGGATGACGATGTATTGGATCGCGACGCAAAATGAGTGTTCCATCGGCATTAGGAGGCCCTGAATGTTACAATTAACTATCAGTTTCGCGTCGGAATCAAAAATCCAGACTCACAGGAGACGGACCATTTGGTGCCCGAGGCAGCAATATCGCCTTGGAGACAAATCAGCTGGAGGACGATGTATTGAATCTCGACGCCATTTGAGAGTTCTATCGTCATCAGGAGGCGCTGAACGTTACTATTCACTATCATTTTTGCGTCGGATTCGAAAATCTAGACTCACAGGAGAAGGACCATGTGGTGCCCGAGGCAGCGATATCCCCTTGGAGACAAGTCGGCTGGAGGCCGATGTATTGAATCTCGGCGCAATTTGAGTGTTCCATCGTCATTAGAAGGCCCTGAACGTTACAATTAACTATCATTTTTGCGTCGGATTCGAAAATCTAGACTCACTGGAGACGGACCATAAGGTGCCCGAGGCAGCAATATCCCCTTGGAGACCAGTCCGCTGGATGACGATGTATTGAATCGCGACGCAATTAGAGTGCTCCATCGTCATTAGGAGGCCCTCAACGGTATAATTCACTATCATTTTTGCTTCGGATTCGTAAATCTAGACTCACAGGAGACGGACCATTTGGTGCCCGAGGCAGCAATAACCCCTTGGACACAAATCGGCTGGAGTACGATGTATTGAATCTCGACGCAATTTGAGTGTTCTATCGTCATTAGGAGGCCCTGAACGTTGCAATTAACTATCAGTTTCGCGTCGGATTCAAAAATCTAAACTCACAGGAGACGGACCATTTGGTGCCCGAGGCAGCAACATCCCCTTGGAGACAAATCAGCTGGAGGCCGATGTATTGAATCGCGACGCAATTTGAGTGTTCCACCGTCATTGGGAGGCCCTGAACCTTACAATTAACTATCGGTTTCGCGTCGGATTCGAAAATCTATACTCACAGGGGAAGGACCACATGGAGCCCGAGGCAGCAATATCCCCTTGTAGACACGTCGGCTGGAGGAAGATGTATTGACTCTCGACGCAATTTGAGTGTTCCATCGTCATTAAGAGGCCCTGAGCATTACATTTAACTATCAGTTTTGCGTCGGATTCTAAAATGTTGACTCACAGGGGAACGACCATACGGTGCCCGAGGCAGCAATAGACCCTTGGAGACAAATCGGCTGAATGCCGATGTATTGAATGTCGAGGCAATTTGAGTGTTCCATCGTCATTAGGAAGCCCTGAACGTTACAATTAACTATCAGTTTCGCGTCGGATTCGAAAATCTAGACTCACATGAGAGCGAACATAAGAGGCCGGAGGCAGTAATATCCCCAGGGATACAAGTCAGCTGGAGGACGATGTATTGAATCTCGACGCAATTTGAGTGTCCCATCGTCATTAGGAGGCCCTAAACGTTACAATAAACTGTCATTTTCGCGTCGGATTCGATAATCCAAACTCACAGGAGAACGACCATAAGGTAACCGAGGCAGCAACAGACCCTTGGAGACAAATCAGCTGGAGGACGATGTATTGAATCTGGACGCAATTTGAGTGTTCCATCGTCATTACAAGGCCGTGAACGTTACAATTAACTATCATTTTTGCGTAGGATTCGAAAATCTAGACTCACAGGAGAACGACCATAAGGTGCCCGAGGCAGCAATAGACCCTTGGAGACAAGTCGGCTGCAAACCGATGTATTGACTCTTGTCGCAATTTGAATGTTCCATCGTCATTAGGAGGTCCTGATCGTTACAATTAAAAATCATTTTAGCGTCGGATTCGAAAATCTACTCACAGGAGAAGTTCATACGGTGCCCGAGGCAGCAATATCCCCTTGGAGACCAGTCCGCTGGATGACGATGTATTGAATCGCGACGCAATTTGAGTGCTCCATCGTCATTAGGAGGCCCTCAACGGTATAATTCACTATCTTTTTTACTTCGGATTCGTAAATCTAGACTCACAGGAGACGGACCATTTGGTGCCCGAGGCAGCAATAACCCCTTGGAGACAAATCGGCTGGAGTACGATGTATTGAATCTCGACGCAATTTGAGTGTTCTATCGTCATTAGGAGGCCCTGAACGTTGCAATTAACTATCAGTTTCGCGTCGGATTCAAAATTCTAAACTCACAGGAGACGGACCATTTGGTGATCGAGGCAGCAATATCCCCTTGGACACAAATCGGCTGGAGGACGATGTATTGATCTCGACGCAATTTGAGTGTTCCATCGACATTAGGTTACAGTTAACTATCAGTTTTGCGTCGGGTTCGAAAATCTAGACTCACAGAACGATCATAAGGTGCCCGAGGCAGCAATAGACCCTTGAAGACAAGTCGGTTGGAGGACGATGTATTGGATTGCGACGCAAAAAGAGTGTTCCATCGTCATTAGGAGGCCCTGAATGTTACAATTAACTATCAGTTTTTCGTCGGATTCGAAAATCTAGACTCACTGGAGACGGACCATAAGGTGCCCGATGCAGCAATATCCCCTTGGAGACCAGTCCGCTGGAGGACGATCTATTGAATCGCGACGCAATTTGAGTGCTCCATCGTCATTTGGAGGCCCTGAACGTTACAATTAACTATCAGTTTCGCGTCGGATTCAAAAATCCACACTCACAGGAGACGGACCATTTGGTGCCCGAGGCAGCAATATCCCCTTGGAGACAAATCAGCTGGAGGACGATGTATTGAATCTCGACGCAAATTGAGAGTTCTATCGTCATCAGGAGGCGCTGAGCGTTACTATTCACTATCATTTTTGCGTCGGATTCGAAAATCTAGACTCACAGGAGAAGGATCATATGGTGCCCGAGACAGCAATATCCCCTTGGAGACAAGTCCGCTGGAGGCCGATGTATTGAATCGCGACGCAATTTGAGTGTTCCATCGTCATTAGGAGGCCCTGAACCTTACAATTAACTATCGGTTTCGCGTCGGATTGGAAAAACTATACTCACAGGAGACGGACCACATGGAGCCCGAGGCAGCAATATCCCCTTGTAGACAAGTCGGCTGGAGGAAGATGTATTGACTCTCGACGCAATTTGAGTGTTCCATCGTCATTAAGAGGCCCTGAGCATTACATTTAACTATCAGTTTTGCGTCGGATTCTAAAATGTTGACTCACAGGGGAACGACCATACGGTGCCCGAGGCAGCAATAGACCCTTGGAGACAAATCGGCTGAATGCCGATGAATTGAATTTCGACGCAATTTGAGTGTTCCATCGTCATTACAAGGCCCTGAACGTTACAATTAACTATCATTTTTGCGTCGGATTCGAAAATCTAGACTCACAGCAGAACGATCACAAGGTGCCCGTGGCAGCTATTGACCCTTGGAGACAAGTCGGCTGGAGGTCGACGTATTGAATCTCGACTCAATTTGAGTGTTCCAACGTCATTAGAAGGCCATGAACGTTACAATTAACTATCATTTTTGCGTCCGATTCGAAAATCTAGACTCACAGGAGAACGACTATAAGGTGCCCGAGGCAGCAGTAGACCCTTGGAGAGAAGTCGGCTGGAGGACGATGTATTGATTCTCGACGCAATTTGAGAGTTTCATCATCATTAGGAGGCTCTGAACGATACAATTAACTATCATTTTTGCGTCGGATTCGAAAATCTACACTTACAAGAGAACGACCACAAGGTGCCCGAGGCAGCATTAGACCCTTGGAGACAAGTCGGCTGGAGGACGATGTATTGAATCTCGACGCAATTTGAGTGACCCATCGTCATTAGGAGGCCCTAAACGTTACAATTAACTATCATTTTTGCGTCGGATTCGATAATCTAAAGTCACAGGAGAACGACCATAAGGTGCCCGAGGCAGCAACAGACCCTTGGAGACAAGTCGGCTGGAGGCCGATGTATTGAATCTCGACGCAATTTGAGTGTTCCATCGTCATTACAAGGCCCTAAACGTTACAATTAACTATCAATTTTGCGTCGGATTCGAAAATCTAGACTCACAGGAGAAGGATCATATGGTGCCCGAGACAGCAATATCATCTTGGAGACAAGTCCGCTGGAGGCCGATGTATTGAATCTCGACGCAATTTGAGTGTTCCATCGTCATTAGGAGGCCCTGAACCTTACAATTAACTATCAGTTTCGCGTCGGATTCGAAAATCTAGACTCACAGGAGACGGACCACATGGAGCCAGAGGCAGCAATATCCCCTTGTAGACAAGTCGGCTGGAGGAAGATGTATTGACTCTCGACGCAATTTGAGTGTTCCATCGTCATTAAGAGGCCCTGAGCATTACATTTAACTATCAGTTTTGCGTCGGATTCTAAAATGTTGACTCACAGGGGTACGACCATACGGTGCCCGAGGCAGCAATAGACCCTTGGAGACCAATCGGCTGAATGCCGATGTACGGAATCTCGAGGCAATTTGAGTGTTCCATCGTCATTAGGAAGCCCTGAACGTTAAAATTAACAATCAGTTTCGCGTCGGATTAGAAAATCTAGACACACATGAGAGCGAACATAAGAGGCCGGAGGCAGTAATATACCCATGGAGACAAGTCGGCTGGAGGACGATGTATTAAATCTCGACGCAATTTGAGTGTCCCATCGTCATTAGGAGGCCCTAAACGTTACAATTAACTATCATTTTTGCGTCGGATTCGATAACCTAAACTCACAGGAGAACGACCATAAGGTGCCCGAGGCAGCAACAGACCCTTGGATACAAGTCGGCTGGAGGCCGATGTATTGAATCTCGACGCAATTTGAGTGTTCCATCGGCATTAGGAGGCCCTGAACGTTACAGTTAACAATCATTTTAGCGTCGGATTCGAAAATCTACTAACAGGAGAAGTTCATTCGGTGCTCGAGACAGCAATATACCCCTTGGAGACAAATCGTCTGGAGGCCGATGTATTGAATATCGACGCAATTTGAGTGTTCCATCGTCTTTAGGAGTCCCTGTACGTTACAATTAACTATCATTTTTGCGTCGGATTCGATAATCTAAACTCACAGGAGAACGACCATAAGGTGCCCGAGGCAGCAACAGACCCTTGGAGACAAGTCGGCTGGAGGTCGATGTATTGATTCTCGACGCAATTTGAGTGTTCCATCGCCAATAGGAGGCCCTGAACGTTACAATTAACTATGAGTTTTGCGTCGGATTCGAAAACGTAGAATCACCGGAGACGGACCATGTGGTGCCCGAGGCAGCGATATCCACTTGGAGATAAGTCGGCTGGAGGCCGATGTATTGAATCTCGACGCACTTTGAGTGTTCCAACGTCATTAGAAGGCCATGAACGTTACAATTAACTATCATTTTTGCGTCCGATTCGAAAATCTAGACTCACAGGAGAACGACTATAAGGTGCCCGAGGCAGCAATAGACCCTTGGAGAGAAGTCGGCTGGAGGACGATGTATTGATTCTCGACGCAATTTGAGAGTTTCATCATCATTAGGAGGCTCTGAACGATACAATTAACTATCATTTTTGCGTCGGATTCGAAAATATACACTTACAAGAGAACGACCATAAGGTGCCCGAGGCAGCATTAGACCCTTGGAGACAAGTCGGCTGGAGGACGATGTATTGAATCTCGACGCAATTTGAGTGTCCCATCGTCATTAGGAGGCCCTAAACGTTACAATTAACTATCATTTTTGCGTCGGATTCGATAATCTAAAGTCACAGGAGAACGACCATAAGGTGCCCGAGGCAGCAACAGACCCTTGGAGACAAGTCGGCTGGAGGCCGATGTATTGAATCTCGACGCAATTTGAGTGTTCCATCGTCATTACAAGGCCCTAAACGTTACAATTAACTATCATTTTTGCGTCGGATTCGAAAATCTAGACTCACAGGAGAAGGATCATATGGTGCCCGAGACAGCAATATCATCTTGGAGACAAGTCCGCTGGAGGCCGATGTATTGAATCTCGACGCAATTTGAGTGTTCCATCGTCATTAGGAGGCCCTGAACCTTACAATTAACTATCAGTTTCGCGTCGGATTTGAAAATCTAGACTCACAGGAGACGGACCACATGGAGCCAGAGGCAGCAATATCCCCTTGTAGACAAGTCGGCTGGAGGAAGATGTATTGACTCTCGACGCAATTTGAGTGTTCCATCGTCATTAAGAGGCCCTGAGCATTACATTTAACTATCAGTTTTGCGTCGGATTCTAAAATGTTGACACACAGGGGTACGACCATACGGTGCCCGAGGCAGCAATAGACCCTTGGAGACAAATCGGCTGAATGCCGATGTACTGAATCTCGAGGCAATTTGAGTGTTCCATCGTCATTAGGAAGCCCTGAACGTTAAAATTAACAATCAGTTTCGCGTCGGATTAGAAAATCTAGACACACATGAGAGCGAACATAAGAGGCCGGAGGCAGTAATATACCCATGGAGACAAGTCGGCTGGAGGACGATGTATTAAATCTCGACGCAATTTGAGTATCCCATCGTCATTAGGAGGCCCTAAACGTTACAATTAACTATCATTTTTGCGTCGGATTCGATAATCTAAACTCACAGGAGAACGACCATAAGGTGCCCGAGGCAGCAACAGACCCTTGGATACAAGTCGGCTGGAGGCCGATGTATTGAATCTCGACGCAATTTGAGTGTTCCATCGGCATTAGGAGGCCCTGAACGTTACAGTTAACAATCATTTTAGCGTCGGATTCGAAAATCTACTAACAGGAGAAGTTCATACGGTGCTCGAGACAGCAATATACCCCTTGGAGACAAATCGTCTGGAGGCCGATGTATTGAATATCGACGCAATTTGAGTGTTCCATCGTCTTTAGGAGTCCCTGTACGTTACAATTAACTATCATTTTTGCGTCGGATTCGATAATCTAAACTCACAGGAGAACGACCATAAGGTGCCCGAGGCAGCAACAGACCCTTGGAGACAAGTCGGCTGGAGGCCGATGTATTGAATCTCAACGCAATTTGAGTGTTCCATCGTCATTACAAGTCCCTGAACGTTACAATTAACTATCATTTTTGCGTCGGATTCGAAAATCTAGACTCACAGGAGAACGACCATAAGGTGCCCGAGGCAGCAATAGACCCTTGGAGACAAGTCGGCTGGAGGTCGATGTATTGAATCTCGAAGCAATTTGAGTGTTCCATCGCCAATAGGAGGCCCTGAACGTTACAATTAACTATGAGTTTTGCGTCGGATTCGATAACGTAGAATCACTGGAGACGGACCATGTGGTGCCCGAGGCAGCGATATCCCCATGGAGACAAGTCAGCTGGAGGCCGATGTATTGAATCTCGACGCAATTTGAGTGTTCCATCGTCATTAGAAGGCCCTGAACGTTGCAATTAACTATCATTTTTGCGTCGGATTCGAAAATCTAGACTCACAGGAGAACGACCATAAGGTGCCCGAGGCAGCAATGGACCCTTGGAGACAAGTCGGCTGGAGGACGATGTATTGAATCTCGACGCAATTTGAGAGTTCCATCGTCATTAGGAGGCCCTGAACGTTACAATTAACTATCATTTTGGCGTCGGATTCGAAAATCTAGACTTACAAGAGAACGACCACAAGGTGCCCGAGGCAGCATTACACCCTTGGAGACAAGTCGGCTGGAGGACGATGTATTAAATCGCGACGCAATTTGAGTGTTTCATCGTCATTAGGAGGCACTGAATATTACAATTAACTATCAGTTTTGCGTCGGGTTCGAAAATCTAGACTCTCAGCAGAACGATCACAAGGTGCCCGTGGCAGCTATTGGCCCTTGGAGACAAGTCGTTTTGAGGACGATGTATTGGATCGCGACGCAATTTGAGTGCGCCATCGTCTTTAGGAGTCCCTGAACGTTACAATTAACTATCATTTATGCGTCGGATTCGAAAATCTAGACTCACAGGATAACGACCATAAGGTGCCCGAGGCAGCAATAGACCCTTGGAGACAAGTCGGCTGGAAACCGATGTATTGATTCTTGACGCAATTTGAGTGTTCCATCGTCATTAGGAGGCACTGAACGTTACAATTAACTATGAGTTTTGCGTCGGATTCGAAAATCTAGACTCACAGGAGAACGACCATAAGGTGCCCGAGGCAGCAATAGACCCTTGGAGACAAGTCGGCTGGAGGCCGATGTATTGAATCTCGACGCAATTTGAGTGTTCCATCGTCATTAGGAGGCCCTAAACGTTACAATTAACTATCGTTTTTGCGTCGGATTCGATGATCTAAACTCACAGGAGAACGACTATAAGGTGCCCGAGGCAGCAACAGACCCTTGGAGACAAGTCGGCTGGAGGCCGATGTATTGAATCTCGACGCAATTTGAGAGTTCCATCGTCATTAGGAGGCCCTAAACGTTACAATTAACTATCATTTTTGCGTCGGATTCGATAATCTAAACTCACAGGAGAACGACCATAAGGTGCCCGAGGCAGCAACAGACCCTTGGAGACAAGTCGGCTGGAGGCCGATGTATTGAATCTCGACGCAATTTGAGTGTTCCATCGCCATTACAAGGCCCTGAACGTTACAATTAACTATCATTTTTGCGTCGGATTCGAAAATCTAGACTCACAGGAGAACGACCATAAGGTGCCCGAGGCAGCAATAGACCCTTGGAGACAAGTCGGCTGGAGGTCGATGTATTGAATCTCGAAGCAATTTGAGTGTTCCATCGCCAATAGGAGGCCCTGAACGTTTTAATTAACTATGAGTTTTGCGTCGGATTTGAAAACGTAGAATCACCGGAGACGGACCATGTGGTGCCCGAGGCAGCGATATCCCCATGGAGACAAGTCGGCTGGAGGCCGATGTATTGAATCTCGACGCAATTTGAGTGTTCCATCGTCATTAGAAGGCCCTGAACGTTGCAATTAACTATCATTTTTGCGTCGTATTCGAAAATCTAGACTCACAGGAGAACGACCATAAGGTGCCCGAGGTAGTAATAGACCCTTGGAGACAAGTCGGCTGGAGGACGATGTATTGAATCTCGACGCAATTTGAGAGTTCCATCGTCATTACGAGGCCCTGAAAGTTACAATTAACTATCATTTTTGCGTCGGATTCGAAAATCTAGACTTACAAGAAAACGACCATAAGGTGACCGAGGCAGCATTAGACCCTTGGAGACAAGTCGGCTGGAGGACGATGTATTGGATCGCGACGCAATTTGAGTGTTCCATCGTCATTAGGAGGCACTGAATATTACAATTAACTATCAGTTTTTCGTCGGATTCGAAAATCTCGACTCACAGCAGACGGACCATTTGGTGCCCGAGGCAGCAATATACCCTTGGAGACAAATCGGCTGGAGGACGATGTATTGAATCTCGACGCAATTTGAGTCTTCTTTCGTCATTAGGAGGCGCCCAACGTCAAAATTCACTATCATTTTTGCGTCGGATTCGAAAATCTAGACTCACAGGAGAAGGATCATATTGTGCCCGAGACAGCAATATCCCCTTGGAGACAAGTCGGCTGGAGGCCGATGTATTGAATCTCGACGCAATTTGAGTGTTCCATCGTCGTCAGGAGGCCCTGAACGTTACAATTAACTATCGGTTTCGCCTCGGATTCGAAAATCTAGACTCACAGGAGACGGACCACATGGAGCCCTAGGCAGCAATATCCCCTTGGAGTCAAGTCGGCTGGAGGTCGATGTATTGAATCTCAACTCAATTTGAGTGTTCCATCGTCATTAGAAGGCCCTCAACGTTACAATTAACTATCATTTTTGCGTCGGATTCGAAAATCTAGACTCACAGGAGAACGACCATAAGGTGCCCGAGGCAGCAACAGACCCTTGGAGACAAGTCGGCTGGAGGCCGATGTATTGAATCCCGACGCAATTTGAGTGTTCCATCGTCATTACAAGGCCCTGAACGTTACAATTAACTATCAGTTTCGCGTCGGATTCGAAAATCTAGACTCACAGGAGACGGACCACATGGAGCCCGAGGCAGCAATATCCCCTTGGAGACAAGTCGGCTGGAGGTCGATGTATTGAATCTCGACGCAATTTGAGAGTTCCATCGCCAATAGGAGGCCCTGAACGTTAATATTAACTATGAGGTTTGCGTCGGAGTCGAAAACGTAGAATCACCGGAGACGGACCATGTGGTGCCCGAGGCAGCGATATCCCTTGGAGACAAGTCGGCTGGAGGCCGATGTATTGATCTCGACGCAATTTGAGTGTTCCATCGTCATTAGGAGGCCCTGAATGTTACAATTAACCATCAGTTCGTCGTCGGATTCGAAAATCTAGATTCACTGGAGACGGACCATAAGGTGCCCGAGGCAGCAATATCCGCTTGGAGACCAGTCCGCTGGATGACGATGTATTGAATCGCGACGCAATTTGAGTGTTCCATCGTCTATAGGAGGCCTTGAACGTTAAAATTAACTAGCAGTTTTGCTTCGGATTCTAAAACGTAGAATCACCGGAGAAGGACCATGTGGTGCCCGAGGCAGCGATATCCCCTTGGAGACAAGTCGGCTGGAGGACGATGTATAGAATCTCGACGCAATTTGAGTGTCCCATCGTCATTAGAAGGCCCTGAACGTTACAATTAACTATCATTTTTGCGTTGGATTCGAAAATCTAGACTCACAGGAGAACGACCATAAGGTGCCCGATGCAGCATTAGACCCTTGGAGACTAGTCGGCTGGAGGACGATGTATTGGATCGCGACGCAATTTGAGTGTTCCCTCGTCATTAGGAGGCACTGATTATTACAATTAACTATCAGTTTTTCGTCGGATTCGAAAATCTAGACTCACAGCAGACGGACCATTTGGTGCCCGAGGCAGCAATATACCCTTGGAGACAAATCGGCTGGAGGACGATGTATTGAATCTCGACGCAATTTGAGTCTTCTATCGTCATTAGGAGGCGCCGAACGTGACAATTCACTATCATTTCTGCGTCGGATTCGAAAATCTAGACTCACAGGAGAAGGATCATATTGTGCCCGAGACAGCAATATCCCCTTGGAGTCAAGTCGGCTGGAGGCCGATGTATTGAATCTCGACGCAATTTGAGTGTTCCATCGTCATCAGGAGGCGCTGAACGTTACGATTCACTATCATTTTTGCGTCGGATTCGAAAATCTAGACTCACAGGAGAAGGACCATGTGGTGCCCGAGGCAGCGATATCCCTTTGGAGACAAGTCGGCTGGAGGCCGATGTATTGAATCTCGGCGCAATTTGAGTGTTCCATCGTCATTACAAGGCCCTGAACGTTACAATTAACTATCATTTTTGCGTCGGATTCGAAAATCTAGACTCACAGGAGAATGACCATAAGGTGCCCGAGGCAGCAATAGACCCTTGGAAACAAGTCGGCTGGAGGACGATGTATTGAATCTCGACGCAATCTGAGTGTTCCATCGTCATTACAAGGCCCTGAACGTTACAATTAACTATCATTTTTGCGTCGGATTCGAAAATCTAGACTCACAGGAGAACGACCATAAGGTGCCCGAGGCAGCAATAGACCCTTGGAGACAAGTCGGCTGGAGGACGATGTATGGAATCTCGACGCAATTTGAGTGTTCCATCGGCATTAGGAGGCCCTGAACGTTACAATTAACTATCATTTTTGCGTCGGATTCGAAAATCTAGACTCACAGGAGAAGGATCATATTGTGCCCGAGACTGCAATATCCCCTTGGATAAAAGTGACTGGAGGTCGATGTATTGACTCTCGACGTAATTTGAGTGTTCCATCGCCTTTAGGAGTCCCTGAACGTTACAATTAACTATTATTTATGCGTCGGATTCGAAAATCTAGACGCACAGGAGAACAACCATAAGGTGCCCGAGGCAGCATTAGACCCTTGGAGACAAGTCGGCTGGAGGACGATGTATTGGATCGCGACGCAATTTGAGTGTCCCATCGTCATTAGGAGGCCCTGAGTGTTACAATTAACTATCAGTTTTTCGTCGGTTTCGAAAATCTAGACTCACAGCAGACGGACCATTTGGTGCCCGAGGCAGCAATATCCCCTTGGAGACAAATCCTCTGGAGGACGATGTATTGAATCTCGACGCAATTTGAGTCTTCTATCGTCATTAGGAGGCGCTGAACGTTACAATTCACTATCATTTTTGCGTCGGATTCGAAAATCTTGACTCACAGGAGAAGGATCATATTGTGCCCGAGACTGCAATATCCCCTTGGATACAAGTCGACTGGAGGTCGATGTATTGGCTCTCGACGCAATTTGAGTGTTCCATCGTCTTTAGGAGTCCCTTAACTTTAAAATTAACTATCATTTTTGCGTCGGATTCGAAAATCTTGACTCACAGGAGAACGACCATAAGGTGCCCGAGGCAGCAATAGACCCTTGGAGACAAGTCGGCTGGAAACCGATGTATTGATTCTCGACGCAATTTGAGTGTTCCATCGTCATTAGGAGGCCCTGAACGTTACAATTAACTATGAGTCTTGCGTCGGATTCGAAAATCTAGACTCACAGGAGAACGACCATAAGGTGCCCGAGGCAGCAACAGACCCTTGGAGACAAGTCGGCTGGAGGCCGATGTATTGAATCTCGACGGAATTTGAGTGTTCTATCGTCATTAGGAGGCCCTAAACGTTACAATTAACTATCATTTTTGCGTCGGATTCGATAATCTAAAATCACAGGCGAACGACCATAAGGTGCCCGAGGCAGCAATAGACCCTTGGAGACAAGTCGGCTGGAGGCCGATGTATTGAATCTCGACGCAATTTGGGTGCTCCATCGTCATTACAAGGCCCTGAACGTTACAATTAACTATCATTTTTACGTCGGATTGGAAAATCTAGACTCACAGGAGAACGACCATAAGGTGCCCGAGGCAGCAATAGACCCTTCGAGACAAGTCGGCTGGAGGTCGATGTAACGAATCTCGACGCAATTTGAGTGTTCCATCGCCAATCGGAGGCCCTGAACGTTACAATTAACTATGAGTTTTGCGTCGGATTCGAAAATCTAGACTCACTGGAGAACGACCATTTGGTGCCCGAGGCAGCAATAGACCCTTGGAGACAAGTCGGCTGGAGGACGATGTATTGAATCTCGTCGCAATTTGAGTGTTCCATCGTCATTAGGAGGCCCTGAACGTTACAATTAACTGTCATTTTATCGTCGGATTCGAAAATCTAGACTCACAGGAGAACGACCATAAGGTGCCAAAGGCAGCAGCAGACCATAGGAGACAAGTCGGCTGGAGGAAGATGTATTGAATCTCGACGCAATTTGAGTGTTCCATCGCCAATAGGAGGCCCTGAACGTTACAATTAACTATCATTTTTGCGTCGGATTCGAAAATCTAGACTCACAGGAGGACGACCATAAGGCGCCCGAGGCAACAATAGACCCTTGGAGACAAGTCGGCTGGAGGCCGATGTACTGAATCTCGACGCAATTTGAGTGTTCCATCGGCATTAAGAGGCCCTGAACGTTACAATTAACTATCATTTTTGCGTCGGATTCGAAAATCTAGACTCACAGGAGAACGACCATAAGGTGCCCGAGGCAGCAATAGACCCTTGGAGACAAGTCGGCTGGAGGACGATGTATTGAATCTCGACGCATTTTGAGTGTTCCATCGGCATTAGGTGGCCCTGAACGTTACAATTAACTATCATTTATGCGTCGGATTCGAAAATGTAGACTCACAGGAGAACGACCATAAGGTGCCCGAGGCAGCATAAGACCCTTGGAGACAAGTCGGCTGGTGGACGATGTATTGGATCGCGACGCAATTTGAGTGTTCCATTGTCATTAGGAGGCTCTGAATGTTACAATTAACTATCAGTTTTTCGTCGGATTCGAAAATCTAGACTCACAGCAGACGGACCATTTGATGCCCGAGGCAGCAATATCCCCTTGGAGACAAATCGGCTGCAGGACGATGTATTGAATCTCGACGCAATTTGAGTCTTCTATCGTCATTAGGAGGCGCTGAACGTTACAACTCACTATCATTTTTGCGTCGGATTCGAAAATCTAGATTCACAGGAGAAGGATCATAATGTGCCCGAGACAGCAATATCCCCTTGAAGACAAGTCGGCCGGAGGACGATGTATTGAATTTCGACGCAATTTGAGTGTCCCATCGTCATTAGGAGGCCCTAAACGTTACAATTAACTATCATTTTTGCGTCGGATTCGATAATCTAAAATCACAGGAGAACGACCATAAGGTGCCCGAGGCAGCAACAGAACCTTGGAGACAAGTCGGCTGGAGGCCGATGTATTAAATCTCGACGCAATTTGAGTGTTCCATCGTCATTACAAGGCCCTGAACGTTACAATTAACTATCAGTTTCGCGTCGGATTCGAAAATCTAGACTCACAGGAGACGGACCACATGGAGCCCGAGGCAGCAATATCCCCTTGGAGACAAGTCGGCTGGAGGTCGATGTATTGAATTTCGACTCAATTTGAGTGTTCCATCGTCATTAGGTGGCCCTGAACGTTACAATTAACAATCAGTTTTGCGTCGGGTTCGAAAATCTAGACTCACAGCAGAACGATCACAAGGTGCCCGTGGCAGCTATTGACCCTTGGAGACAAGTCGGATGGAGGACGATGTATTGGATCGCGACGCAAAATGAGTGTTCCATCGTCATTAGGAGGCCCTGAATGTTACAATCAACTATCAGTTTTTCGTCAGATTCGAAAATCTAAACTCACAAGAGAACGACCATAAGGTGCCCGATGCAGCAATATCCCCTTGGAGACAAGTCGGCTGGAGGTCCATGTATTGAATCTCGACGCAATTTGAGTGTTCCATCGCCAATAGGAGGCCCTGAACGTTACAATTAACTATGAGTTTTGCGTCGGATTCGAAAACGTAGAATCACCGGAGACGGTCCATGTGGTGCCCGAGGCAGCGATATCCCCTTGGGGACAAGTCGGCTGGAGGCCGATGTATCGAATCTCGACGCAATTTGAGTGTTCCATCGTCATTTTGAGGCCCTAAATGTTACAATTAACCATCAGTTCTTCGTCGGATTCGAAAATCTAGACTCACTGCAGACGGACCATAAGGTGCCCGAGGCAGCAATATCCCCTTGGAGACCAGTACGCTGGAGGACGATGTATTGAATCTCGACGCAATTTGAGTGTCCCATCGTCATTAGGAGGCCCTGAACGTTACAATTAACTATCTTTTTTGCGTCGGATTCAAAAATCTAAACTTACAAGAGAACGACCATAAGGTGCCCGTGGCAGCATTGGACCCTTGGAGACAAGTCGGCTGGAGGACGATGTATTGGATCGCGACGCAATTTGAGTGCTCCATCGTCTTTAGGAGGCCCTGAAAGTTACAATTAACTAGCAGTTTTGCGTCGGATTCGAAAACATAGAATCACCGGAGTAGGACCATGTGGTGCACGAGGCAGCGATATCCCCTTGGAGACAAGTCGGCTGGAGGACGATGTATTGAATCTCGACGCAATTTGAGTGTTCCATCGTCATTAGAAGGCCCTGAACGTTACAATTAACTATCATTTTTGCGTCGGATTCGAAAATCTAGACTCACAGGAGAACGACCATAAGGTGCCCGAGGCAGCAATAGACCCTTGGAGATAAGTCGGCTGGAGGACGATGTATTGAATCTCGACGCAATTTGAGTGTTCCATCGTCATTTTGAGGCCCTAAATGTTACAATTAACCATCAGTTCTTCGTCGGATTCGAAAATCTAGACTCACAGCAGACGGACCATTAGGTGCCCGAGGCAGCAATATCCCCTTGGAGACAAATCGGCTGGAGGACGATGTATTGAATCTCGACGCAATTTGAGTCTTCTATCGTCATTAAGAGGCGCCGAACGTTACAATTAAATATCATTTTGCGTCGGATTCGAAAATCTAGACTTACAAGAGAACGACCATAAGGTGCCCGAGGCAGCATTAGACCCTTGGAGACAAGTCGGCTGGAGGACGATGTATTGAATCTCGACGCAATTTGAGTGTCCCATCGTCATTAGGAGGCCCTATACGTTACAATTAACTATGAGTTTTGCGTCGGATTCGGTAATCTAAACTCACGGGAGAACGACCATAAGGTGCCCGAGGCAGCAATAGACCCTTGGAGACAAGTCGGCTGGAGGCCGATGTATTGAATCTCGACGCAATTTGAGTGTTCCATCGTCATTAGGAGGCCCTAAACGTTACAATTAACTATCATTTTTGCGTCGGATTCGAAAATCAAGACTCACAGGAGAACGACCATAAAGTGCCCGAGGCAGCAATAGACCCTTGGAGACAAGTCGGCTGGAGGACGATGTATTGAATCTCGACGCAATTTGAGTGATCCATCGGCATTAGGAGGCCCTGAACATTACAATTAACTATCAGTTTCGCGTCGGATTAAAAAATCCAGACTCGCAGGAGACGGACCATAAGGTGCCCGAGGCAGCAATAGACCCTTGGAGACAAGTCGGCTGGAGGACGAGGTATTGAATATCGACGCAATTTGAGAGTTCTATCGTCATCAGGAGGCGCTGAACGCTACTATTCACTATCATTTTTGTGTCGGATTCGATAATCTAAACTCACAGGAGAGCGACCATAAGTTGCCAGAGGCAGCAACAGACCCTTGGAGACAAGTCGGCTGGAGGCCGATGTATTGAATCTCGACGCAATTTGAGTGTTCCATCGTCATTAGAAGGCCCTGAACGTTACAATTAACTATCATTTTTGCGTCGGATTGGAAAACTAGACTCACAGGAGAACGACCATAAGGTGCTCGAGACAGCAATATCCCCTTGGAGACAAGCCGGCTGGAGGCCGATGTATTAATCTCGACGCAATTTGAATGTTCCATCGTCATTAGGAGACCCTGAACGTTACAATTAACTATCAGCTTCGCGTCGGATTCGAAAATCTAGACTCACAGCAGACGGACCATATGGTGCCCGAGGCAGCAATATCCCCTTGGAGACAAATCGGCTGGAGGACGATGTATTGAATCTCGACGCAATTTGAGTCTCCTATCGTCATTAGGAGGCGCTGAACGTTACAATTCACTATCATTTTTGCGTCGGATTCGAAAATCTAGACTCGCAGGAGACGGACCACATGGAGCCCGAGGCAGCAATATCCCCTTGTAGACAAGTCGGCTGGAGGAAGATGTATTGATTCTCGACGCAATTTGAGTGTTCCATCGTCATTAAGAGGCCCTGAGCATTACATTTAACTATCAGTTTTGCGTCGGATTCTAAAATGTTGAGTCACAGGGGAACGACTATACGGTGCCCCAGGCAGCAATAGACCCTTGGGGACAAATCGGCTGCATGCCGATGTATTGAATCTCGAGGCAATTTGAGTGTTCCATCGTCATTAGAAAGCCCTGAACGTTACAATTAACAATCAGTTTCGCGTCGGATTCGAAAATCTAGACTCACATGAGAGCGAACATAAGAGGCCGGAGGCAGTAATGTCCCCATGGAGACAAGTCGGCTGGAGGACGATGTATTGAATCTCGACGCAATTTGAGTGTCCCATCGTCATTAGGGGGCCCTAAACGTTACAATTAACTATCATTTTTGCGTCGGATTCGATAATCTAAACTCACAGGAGAACGGCCATAAATTGCCCGAGGCAGCAGCAACAGAGCCTTGGAGACAATTCGGCTGGAGGCCGATGTATTGAATCTCGACGCAATTTGAGTGTTCCATCGTCATTACAAGGCCCTGAACGTTACAATTAACTATCATTTTTGCGTCGGATTCGAAAATCTAGACTCACAGGAGAACGACCATAAGGTGCACGAGACTGGAATATCCCCTTGGATACAAGTCGACTGGAGGTCGATGTATTGACTCTCGTCGCAATTTGAGTGTTCCATCGTCATTAGGAGGCCCTGTACGTTACAATTAACTATCATTTTTGCGTCGGATTCGAAAAACTAGACTTACAAGAGAACGACCATAAGGTGCCCGAGGCAGCAATAGACCCTTGGAGACAAATCGGCTGAATGCCGATGTATTGAATCTCGAGGCAATTTGAGAGTTCCATCGTCATTAGGAAGCCCTGAACGTTACAATTAACAATCAGTTTCGCGTCGGATTCGAAAATCTAGACTCACATGAGAGCGAACATAAGAGGCCGGAGGCAGTAATATCCCCATGGAGACAAGTCGGCTGGTGGACGATGTATTGAATCTCGACGCAATATGAGTGTCCCATCGTCATTAGGAGGCAGTAAACGTTACAATTAACTATCATTTTTGCGTCGGATTCGATAAACTAAACTCACAGGAGAACGACCATAAGGTGCCCGCGGCAGCAACAGACCCTTGGAGACAAGTCGGCTGGAGGCCGATGTATTAAATCTCGACGCAATTTGAGTGTTCCATCGTCATTACAAGGCCCTGAAAGTTACAATTAACTATCATTTTTGCGTCGGATTCGAAAATCTAGATTCACAGGAGAACGAACATAAGGTGCCCGAGGCAGCAATAGACCCTTGGAGACAAGTCGGCTGGAGGCCGATGTGTTGAATCTCGACGCAATTTGAGTGTTCCATCGGCATTAGGAGGCCCTGAACGTTACAATTCACTATCATTTTTGCGTCGGATTCGAAAATCTACTAACAGGAGAAGGATCATATGGTGCACGAGACTGCAATATCCCCTTGGATACAAGTCGACTGGAGGTCGATGTATTGAATCTCGACGCAGTTTGAATGTTCCATCGTCATTAGGAGGCCGTGAAGCTTACAATTAACTATCAGTTTCTCGTCGGATTTGAAAATCTAGACTCACAGGAGACGGACCACATGGAGTCCGAGGCAGCAATATCCCCTTTGTAGGCAAGTCGGCAGGAGGAAGATGTATTAACTCTCGACGCAATTTGAGTGTGCCATCGTCATTAAGAGGCCCTGAGCATTACATTTAACTATCAGTTTTGCGTCGGATTCTAAAATGTTGACTCACAGGGGAACGACCATACGGTGCCCGAGGCAGCAATAGACCCTTGGAGACAAATCGGCTGAATGCCGATGTATTGAATCTCGAGGCAATTTGAGTGTTCCATCGTCATTAGGAAGCCCTGAACGTTACAATTAACAATCAGTTTCGCGTCGGATTCGAAAATCTAGACTCACATGAGAGCGAACATAAGAGGCCGGAGGCAGTAATATCCCCATGGACACAAGTCGGCTAGAGGACGATGTATTGAATCTCGACGCAATTTGAGTGTCCCATCGTCATTAGGAGGCCCTAAACGTTACAATTAACTATCATTTTTGCGTCGGATTCGATAATCTAAACTCACAGGAGAACGACCATAAGGTGCCCGAGGCAGTAACAGACCCTCGGAGACAAGTCGGCTGGAGGCCGATGTATTGAATCTCGACGCAATTTGAGTGTTCCATCGTCATTACAAGGCCCTGAACGTTACAATTAACTTTCATTCTTGCGTCGGATTCGAAAATCTAGACACACAGGAGAACGACCATAAGGTGCCCGAGGCAGCAATAGACCCTTGGAGACAAGTCGGCTGGAGGCCGATGTATTGAATCTCGACGCAATTTGAGTGTTCCATCGGAATTAGGAGGCCCTGAACGTTACAGTTAACTATCATTTTAGCGTCGGATTCGAAAATCTACTAACAGGAGAGGGATCATATGGTGCACGAGGCTGCAATATCCCCTTGGATACAAGTCGACTGGAGGTCGATGTATTGACTCTCGACGCAATTTGAGTGTTCCATCGTCTTTAGGAGGCCCTAAACGTTACAATTAACTATCATTTTAGCGTCGGATTCGAAAATCTACTCACAGGAGAAGTTCACACGGTGCTCGAGGCAGCAATAGACCCTTGGAGACAAGTCGGCTGGAAACCGATGTATTGATTCTTGACGCAATTTGAGTGTTCCATCGTCATTAGGAGACCCTGAACGTTTCAATTAACAATCATTTTAGCGTCGGATTCGAAAGTCTACTCATAGGAGAAGTTCATACGGTGCTCGAGACAGCAATATCCCCTTGGAGACAAGTCCGCTGGAGGCCGATGTATTGAATCTCGACGCAATTTGAGTGTTCCATCGTCATTAGGAGGCCCTGAACGATACAATTAACTATCAGTTTCGCGTCGGATTCGAAAATCTAGACTCACATGAGAGCGAACATAAGAGGCCGGAGGCAGTAATATCCCCATGGAGACAAGTCGGCTGGAGGACGATGTATTGAATCTCGACGCAATTTGAGTGTATCATCGGCATTAGGAGGCCCTAAACGTTACAATTAACTATCATTTTTGCGTCGGATTCGATAATCTAAACTCACAGGAGAACGACCCTAAGGTGCCCGAGGCAGCAACAGACCCTTGGAGACAAGTCGGCTTTTTGCCGATGTATTGAATCTCGACGCAATTTGAGTGTTCCATCGTCATTAGGAGGCCCTAAACGTTACAATTAACTATCATTTTTGCGTCGGATTCGATAATCTAAACTCACAGGAGAACGACCATAAGATGCCCGAGGCAGCAATAGAGCCTTGGAGACAAGTCGGCTGGAGGCCGATGTATTGAATCTCGACGCAATTTGAGTGTTCCATCGGCATTAGGAGGCCCTGAACGTTACCGTTAACTATCAGTTTCGCGTCGGATTCGAAAATCTAGACTCACAGAAGAACGACCATATAGTAACCGAGGCAGCAATAGACCCTTGGAGACAAGTCGGCTGGAGGACGATGTATTGAATCTCGACGCAATTTGAGAGTTCCATCGTCATTAGGAGGCCCTGAACGTTACAATTAACTATCATTTTTGCGTCGGATTCGAAAATCTAGAATTACAAGAGAACGACCATAAGGTGCCCGAGGCAGCATTAGACCCTTGGAGACAAGTCGGCTGGAGGCCGATGTATTGAATCTCGACGCAATTTGAGTGTTCTATCGTCATTAGGAGGCCCTAACGTTACAATTAACTATCATTTTTGCGTCGGATTCGATAATCTAAACTCACAGGAGAACTACCATAAGGTACCCGAGGCAGCAACAGACCCTTGGAGACAAGTCCGCTGGAGGCCGATGTATTGACTCTCGACGCAAAATGAGTGTTCAATCGTCATTAAGAGGCCCTGAGCATTACATTTAACTATCAATTTTGCGTCGGATTCTAAAATGTTAACTCACAGGGGAACGACCATACGGTGCCCGAGGCAGCAATAGACCCTTGGAGACAAATCGGCTGAATCCCGATGTATTGAATCTCGAGGCAATTTGAGTGTTCCATCGTCATTAGGAAGCCCTGAACGTTACAATTAACAATCAGTTTCACGTCGGATTCGAAAATCTAGACTCACATGAGAGCGAACATAAGAGGCCGGAGGCAGTAATATCCCCATGGAGACAAGTCGGCTGGAGGACGATGTATTTAATCTCGACGCAATTTGAGTGTCCCATCGTCATTAGGAGGCCCTAAACGTTACAATTAACTATCATTTTTGCGTCGGATTCGATAATCTAAACGCACAGGAGAACGACCATAAGGTGCCCGAGGCAGCAACAGACCCTTGGAGACAAGTCGGCTGGAGGCCGATGTATTGAATCTCGACGCAATTTGAGTGTTCCATCGTCATTAGGAGGCCCTAAACGTTACAATTAACTATCGTTTTTGCGTCGGATTCGATAATCTAAACTCACAGGAGAACGACCATAAGGTTCCCGAGGCAGCAATAGACCCTTGGAGACAAATCGGCTGAATGCCGATATATTGAATCTCGAGACAATTTGAGTGTTCCATCGTCATTAGGAAGCCCTGAACGTTACAATTAACAATCAGTTTCGCGTCGGATTCGAAAATCTAGACTCACATGAGAGCGAACATAAGAGGCCGGAGGCAGTAATATCCCCATGGAGACAAGTCGGCTGGAGGACGATGTATTGAATCTCGACGCAATTTGAGTGTCCCATCGTCATTAGGAGGCCCTAAACGTTACAATTATCAACCATTTTAGCGTCGGATTCGAAAATCTACTCACAGGAGAAGTTCATACGGTGCTCGAGACAGCAATATCCCCTTGGAGACAAGTCCGCTGGAGGCCGATGTATTGAATCTCGACGCAATATGAGTGTTCCATCGTCATTAGGAGGCCCTGAACGTTACAATTAACTATCAGTTACGCGTCGGATTCGAAAATCTAGACTCACATGAGAGCGAACATACGAGGCCGGAGGCAGTAATATCCCCAAGGAGACAAGTCGGCTGGAGGACGATGTATTGAATCTCGACGCAATTTGAGTGTCCCATCGTCATTAGGAGGCCCTAAACGTTACAATTAACTATCATTTTTGCGTCGGATTCGATAATCTAAACTCACAGGAGAACGACCCTAAGGTGCCCGAGGCAGCAACAGACCCTTGGAGACAAGTCGGCTGGAGGCCGATGTATTGAATCTCGACGCAATTTGAGTGTTCCATCGTCATTACAAGGCCCTGAACGTTACAATTAACTGTCATTTTTGCGTCGGATTTGAAAATCTAGACTCACAGGAGAACGACCATAAGGTGAACGAGGCAGCAATAGACCCTTGGAGACAAGTCGGCTGGAGGCCGATGTATTGAATCTCGACTCAATTTGTGTGCTCTATCGTCATTAGGAGGCCCTGAACGTTACAATTAACTATGAGTTTTGCGTCCTATTCGAAAACGTAGAATCACCGGAGACATACCATGTGGTGTCCGAGACAGCGAAATCCCCTTGGAGACAAGTCGGCTGGAGGCCGATGTATTGAATCTCGACGCAATTTGAGTGATCCATCGTCATTAGAAGGCCCTGAACGTTACAATTAACTATCATTTTTGCGTCGGATTCGAAAATCTAGACTCACAGGAGAACGACCATAAGATGCCCGAGGCAGCAATAGAGCCTTGGAGACAAGTCGGCTGGGGCCGATGTATTGAATCTCGACGCAATTTGAGTGTTCCATCGGCATTAGGAGGCCCTGAACGTTACAGTTAACTATCAGTTTCGTGTCGGATTCGAAAATCTAGACTCACAGAAGAACGACCATATAGTGCCCGAGGCAGCAATAGACCCTTGGAGACAAGTCGGCTGGAGGACGATGTATTGAATCTCGACGCAATTTGAGAGTTCCATCGTCATTAGGAGGCCCTGAACGTTACAATTAACTATCATTTTTGCGTCGGATTCGAAAATCTAGAATTACAAGAGAACGACCATAAGGTGCCCGAGGCAGCATTAGACCCTTGGAGACAAGTCGGCTGGAGGACGATGTATTGGATTGCGACGCGATTTGAGTGTTCCATCGTCATTAGGAGGCCTTGAATGTTACAATTAACTATCAGTTTTTCGTCGGATTCGAAAATCTAAACTCACAGGAGAACGACCATAAGGTGCCCGAGGCAGCAATATCCCCTTGGAGACCAGTCCGCTGGAGGACGATGTATTGAATCGCGACGCAATTTGGGTGATCCATCGTCATTAGGAGGCCCTGAACGTTACAATTATCTATGAGTTTTGCGTCGGATTCGAAAATCTAGACTCACAGGAGAACGACCATAAGGTGCCCGAAGCAGCAATAGACCCTTGGGGACAAGTCGGCTGGAGGCCGATGTATTGAATCTCGACGCAATTTGCGTGTTCCATGGTCATTAGGAGGCCCTAAACGTTACAATTAACTATCATTTTTGCGTCGGATTCGATAATCTAATCTCACAGGAGAACGACCATAAGGTGCCCGAGGCAGCAATAGACCCATGGAGACAAATCGGCTGAATGCCGATGTATTGAATCTCGAGGCAATTTGAGTGTTCCATCTTCATTAGGAGGCCCTAAACGTTACAATTAACTATCATTTTTGCGTCGTATTCGATAATCTAATCTCACAGGAGAACGACCATAAGGTGCCCGAGGCAGCAGTAGACCCATGGAGACAAATCGGCTGAATGCCGATGTATTGAATCTCGAGGCAATTTGAGTGTACCATCGTCATTAGGAGGCCCTGAACGTTACAATTAACTATCAGTTTCGTGTCGGATTCGAAAATCTAGACTCACATGAGAGCGAATATAAGAGGCCGGAGGCAGTAATATTCCCATGGAGACAAGTCGGCTGGAGGACGATGTATTGAATCTCGACGCAATTTGAGTGTCCCATCGTCATTAGGAGGCCCTAAACGTTGCAATTAACTATCATTTTTGCGTCTGATTCGATAATCTAAACTCACAGGAGAACGACCCTAAGGTGCCCGAGGCAGCAACAGATATTTGGAGACAAGTCGGCTGGAGGCCGATGTATTGAATCTCGACGCAATTTGAGTGCTCCATCGTCATTAGGAGGCCCTGAACGTTACAATTAACTATGAGTTTTGCGTCGGATTCGAAAACGTAGAATCACCGGAGAAGGAACATGTGGTGCCCGAGGCAGCGATATCCCCTTGGAGACAAGTCGGCTGGAGGCCGATGTATTGAATCTCGACGCAATTTGAGTATTCCTTTGGCATTAAGAGGCCCTGAACGTTACAGTTAACTATCAGTTTCGCGTCGGATTCGAAAATCTAGTCTCACAGGAGAACGACCATAAGGTGCCCGAGGCAGCAATAGACCCTTGGAGACAAGTCGGCTGGAGGCCGATGTATTGACTCTCGACGCAATTTGAGTGTTCCATCGTCATTAGGAGGCCCTAAACGTTACAATTAACTATCATTTTTGCGTCGGATTCGATAATCTAATCTCACAGGAGAACGACCATAAGATGCCCGAGGCAGCAATAGAGCCTTGGAGACAAGTCGGCTGGAGGCCGATGTATTGAATCTCGACGCAATTTGAGTGTTCCATCGGCATTAGGAGGCCCTGAACGTTACCGTTAACTATCAGTTTCGCGTCGGATTCGAAAATCTAGACTCACAGAAGAACGACCATATAGTAACCGAGGCAGCAATAGACCCTTGGAGACAAGTCGGCTGGAGGACGATGTATTGAATCTCGACGCAATTTGAGAGTTCCATCGTCATTAGGTGGCCCTGAACGTTACAATTAACTATCATTTTTGCGTCGGATTCGAAAATCTAGAATTACAAGAGAACGACCATAAGGTGCCCGAGGCAGCATTAGACCCTTGGAGACAAGTCGGCTGGAGGACGATGTATTGGATCGCGACGCAATTTGAGTGTTCCATCATCATTAGGAGGCCTTGAATGTTACAATTATCTATGAGTTTTACGTCGGATTCGAAAATCTAGACTCACAGGAGAACGACCATAAGGTGCCCGAGGCAGCAATAGACCCTTGGAGACAAGTCGGCTGGAGGCCGATGTATTGAATCTCGACGCAATTTGAGTGTTCTATCGTCATTAGGAGGCCCTAACGTTACAATTAACTATCATTTTTGCGTCGGATTCGATAATCTAAACTCACAGGAGAACTACCATAAGGTACCCGAGGCAGCAACAGACCCTTGGAGACAAGTCCGCTGGAGGCCGATGAATTGACTCTCGACGCAAAATGAGTGTTCAATCGTCATTAAGAGGCCCTGAGCATTACATTTAACTATCAATTTTGCGTCGGATTCTAAAATGTTGACTCACAGGGGAACGACCATACGGTGCCCGAGGCAGCAATAGACCCTTGGAGACAAATCGGCTGAATCCCGATGTATTGAATCTCGAGGCAATTTGAGTGTTCCATCGTCATTAGGAAGCCCTGAACGTTACAATTAACAATCAGTTTCACGTCGGATTCGAAAATCTAGACTCACATGAGAGCGAACATAAGAGGCCGGAGGCAGTTATATCCCCATGGAGACAAGTCGGCTGGAGGACGATGTATTGAATCTCGACGCAATTTGAGTGTCCCATCGTCATTAGGAAGCCCTGAACGTTACAATTAACTATCATTTTTGTGTCGGATTCGATAATCTAAACTCACAGGAGAACGACCATAAGGTGCCCGAGGCAGCAATAGACCCTTCGAGACATGTCGGCTGGAGGACGATGTATTGAATCTCCACGCAATTTGAGAGTTCCATCGTCATTAGGAGGCCCTGAACGTTACAATTAACTATCATTTTTGCGTCGGATTCGAAAATCTAGACTCACAGGAGAACGACCATAAGGTGCCCGAGGCAGCAATAGACCCTTGGAGACAAGTCCGCTGGAGGCCGATGTATTGAATCTCGACGCAATTGGAGTGTTCCATCGCCAATAGGAGGCCCTGAACGTTACAGTTAACTATGAGTTTTGCGTCGGATGCGAAAACGTAGAATCACCGGAGACGGACCATGTGGTGCCCGAGGCAGCGATATCCCCTTGGAGACAAGTCGGCTGGAGGAAGATGTATTGTCTCTCGACGCAATTTGAGTGTTCCATCGTCATTAAGAGGCCCTGAGCATTACATTTAACTATCAATTTTGCGTCGGATTCTAAAATGTTGACTCACAGGGGAACGACCATACGGTGCCGAGGCAGCAACAGACCCTTGGAGACAAATCGGCTGAGTGCCGATGTATTGAATCTCGAGGCAATTTGAGTGTTCCATCGTCATTAGGAAGCCCTGAACGTTACAATTAACAATCAGTTTCGCGTCGGATTCGAAAATCTAGACTCACATGAGAGAGAACATAAGAGGCCGGAGGCAGTTATATCCCCATGGAGACAAGTCGGCTGGAGGACGATGTATTGAATCTCGACGCAATTTGATTGTCCCATCGTCATTAGGAAGCCCTGAACGTTACAATTAACTATCATTTTTGTGTCGGATTCGATAATATAAACTCACAGGAGAACGACCATAAGGTGCCCGAGGCAGCAATAGACCCTTGGAGACAAGTCGGCTGGAGGACGATGTATTGAATCTGGACGCAATTTGAGAGTTCCATCGTCATTAGGAGGCCCTGAACGTTACAATTAACTATCATTTTTGCGTCGGATTCGAAAATCTAGACTTACAAGAGAACGACCATAAGGTGCCCGAGGCAGCATTAGACCCTTGGATACAAGTCGGCTGGAGGCCGATGTATTGAATCTCGACGCAATTTGAGTGTTCCATCGTCATTAGGAGGCCCTAAACGTTACAAGTAACTATCATTTTTGCGTCGGATTCCATAATCTAAACTCACAGGAGAACGAACATAAGGTGCCCGAGGCAGCAACAGACCCTTGGAGACATGTCGGCTGGAGGCCGATGTATTGAATCTCGACGCAATTTGAGTGTTCCATCGTCATTAGGAGGCCCTAAAAGTTACAATTAACTATCATTTTTGCGTCGGATTCGAAAATCTAGACTCACAGGAGAACGACCATAAGGTGCCCGAGGCAGCAATAGACCCTTGGAGACAAATCGACTGAATGGCGATGTATTGAATATCGACGCAATTTGAGTGTTCCATCGTCATTAGGTGGCCCTGACCGTTATAAAGAACTATCAGGTTTGCGTCGGATTCGAAAATATAGACTTACAAGAGAACGACCATAAGGTGCCGAGGCAGCATTAGACCCTTGGAGACAAGTCGGCTGGAGGCCGATGCGTTGAATCTCGACGCAATGTGAGTGTTCCATCGTCATTAGAAGGCCCTGAAGGTTACAATTAACTATCATTTTTGCGTCGGATTCGAAAATCTAGACTCACAGGAGACGGACCACATGGAGCCCGAGGCAGCAATATCCCCTTGTAGACAAGTCGGCTGGAGGAAGATGTATTGACTCTCGACGCAAAATGAGTGTTCCATCGTCATTAAGAGGCCCTGAGCATAACATTTAACTATCAGTTTAGCGTCGGATTTTAAAATGTTGACTCACAGGGGAACGACCATACGGTGCCCGAGGCAGCAATAGACCCTTGGAGACAAATCGGCTGAATGCCGATGTTTTGAATCTCGAGGCAATTTGAGTGTTCCATCGTCATTAGGAAGCCCTGAACGTTACAATTAACTATCATTTTTGTGTCGGATTCGATAATCTAAACTCACAGGAGAACGACCATAAGGTGCCCGAGGCAGCAATAGACCCTTCGAGACAAGTCGGCTGGAGGACGATGTATTGAATCTCGACGCAATTTGAGAGTTCCATCGTCATTAGGAGGCCCTGAACGTTACAATTAACTATCATTTTTGTGTCGGATTCGATAATCTAAACTCACAGGAGAACGACCATAAGGTGCCCGAGGCAGCAATAGACCCTTCGAGACAAGTCGGCTGGAGGACGATGTATTGAATCTCGACGCAATTTGAGTGTTCCATCGTCATTAGGAGGCCCTAAAAGTTACAATTAACTATCATTTTTGCGTCGGATTCGAAAATCTAGACTCACAGGAGAACGACCATAAGGTGCCGAGGCAGCAACAGACCCTTGGAGACAAATCGGCTGGAGGACGATGTATTGAATCTCGACGCAATTTGATTGTCCCATCGTCATTAGGAGGCAATAAACGTTACAACTAACTATCATTTTTGCGTCGGATTCGATAATCTAAACTCACAGGAGAACGACCATAAGGTGCCCGAGGCAGCAACAGACCCTTGGAGACAAGTCGGCTGGAGGCCGATGTATTGAATCTCAACGCAATTTGAGTGTTCCATCGTCATTACAAGGCCCTGAACGTTACAATTAACTATCATTTTTTCGTCGGATTCGAAAATCTAGACTCACAGGAGAACGACCATAAGGTGCCCGAGGCAGCACTAGACCCTTGGAGACAAGTCGGCTAAAGGCCGATGTATTGAATCTCGACGCAATTTGAGTGTTCCATCGGCATTAGGAGGCCCTGAACGTTACAATTAACTATCATTTTTGCGTCGGATTCGAAAATCTAGACTTACAAGAGAACGACCATAAGGTGCCCGAGGCAGCAATAGACCCTTGGAGACAAGTCGGCTTGAGGCCGATGTATTGATTCTTGACGCAATTTGAGTGTTCCATCGTCATTAGGAGGCCCTGAACGTTACAATTAACAATCATTTTAGCGTCGGATTCGAAAATCTACTCACAGGAGAAGTTCATACGGTGCTCGAGACAGCAATATCCCTCTTGGAGACAAGTCAGCTGGAGGACGATGTATTGAATCTCGACGCAATTTGAGTGTCCCATCGTCATTAGGAGGCCCTAAACGTTTCAATTAACTATCATTTTTGCGTCGGATTCGATAATCTAGACTCACAGGAGAACGACCATAAGGTGCCCGAGGCAGCAACAGACATTTGGAGACAAGTCGGCTGGAAACCGATGTATTGATTCTAGACGCAATTTGAGTGTTCCATCGTCATTAGGAGGCCCTGAACGTTACAGTTAACTATCATTTTAGCGACGGATTCGAAAATCTAGAATCACCGGAGAAGGACCATGTGGTGCCCGAGGCAGCGATATCCCCTTGGAGACAAGTCGGCTGGAGGACGATGTATTGAATCTCGTCGGAATTTGTGTGTTCCATCGTCATTAGAAGGCCCTGAACGTTACAATTAACTATCATTTTTGCGTCGGATTCGAAAATCTAGACTCAAGGGAGAACGACCATAAGGTGCCCGAAGCAGCAATAGACCCTTGGAGACAAGTCGGCTGGAGGCCGATGTATTGATTCTCGACGCAATTTGAGTGTTCCATCGCCAATAGGAGGCCCTGAACGTTACAATTAACTATGAGTTTTGCGTCGGATGCGAAAACGTAGAATCACCGGAGACGGACCATGTGGTGCCCGAGGCAGCGATATCCCCTTGGAGACAAGTCGGCTGGAGGAAGATGTATTGACTCTCGACGCAATTTGAGTGTTCCATCGTCATTAAGAGGCCCTGAGCATTACATTTAACTATCAGTTTTGCGTCGGATTCTAAAATTTTGACACACAGGGGAACGACCATACGGTGCCCGAGGCAGCAACATACCCTTGGAGACAAATCGGCTGAGTGCCGATGTATTGAATCTCGACGCAATTTGAGAGTTCCATCGTCATTATGACGCCCTGAACGATACAATTAACTATCATTTTTGCGTCGGATTCGAAAATCTAGACTTACAAGAGAACGACCATAAGGTGCCCGAGGCAGCATTAGACCCTTGGATACAAGTCGGCTGGAGGCCGATGTATTGAATCTCGACGCAATTTGAGTGTTCCATCGTCATTAGGAGGCCCTAAACGTTACAATTAACTATCATTTTTGCGTCGGATTCCATAATCTAAACTCACAGGAGAACGAGCATAAGGTCCCCGAGGCAGCAACAGACCCTTGGAGACAAGTCGGCTGGAGGCCGATGTATTGAATCTCGACGCAATTTGAGTGTTCCATCGTCATTAGGAGGCCCTAAAAGTTACAATTAACTATCATTTTTGCGTCGGAATCGAAAATCTAGACTCACAGGAGAACGACCATAAGGTGCCCGAGGCAGCAATAGACCCATGGAGACAAGTCGGCTGGAGGTCGATGTATTGAATCTCGACGCAATTTCAGTGTTCCATCGCCAATAGGAGGCCCTGAACGTTACAATTAACTATGAGTTTTGCGTCGGATGCGAAAACGTAGAATCACCGGAGACGGACCATGTGGTGCCCGAGGCAGCGATATCCCCTTGGAGACAAGTCGGCTGGAGGAAGATGTATTGAATCTCGACGCAATTTGAGTGTTCCATCGTCATTAGGAGGCCCTAAACGTTACAATTAACTATCATTTTTGCGTCGGATTCCATAATCTAAACTCACAGGAGAACGAGCATAAGGTCCCCGAGGCAGCAACAGACCCTTGGAGACAAGTCGGCTGGAGGCCGATGTATTGAATCTCGACGCAATTTGAGTGTTCCATCGTCATTAGGAGGCCCTAAAAGTTACAATTAACTATCATTTTTGCGTCGGAATCGAAAATCTAGACTCACAGGAGAACGACCATAAGGTGCCCGAGGCAGCAATAGACCCATGGAGACAAGTCGGCTGGAGGTCGATGTATTGAATCTCGACGCAATTTCAGTGTTCCATCGCCAATAGGAGGCCCTGAACGTTACAATTAACTATGAGTTTTGCGTCGGATGCGAAAACGTAGAATCACCGGAGACGGACCATGTGGTGCCCGAGGCAGCGATATCCCCTTGGAGACAAGTCGGCTGGAGGAAGATGTATTGACTCTCGACGCAATTTGAGTGTTCCATCGTCATTAAGAGGCCCTGAGCATTTCATTTAACTATCAGTTTTGCGTCGGATTCTAAAATTTTGACACACAGGGGAACGACCATACGGTGCCCGAGGCAGCAACATACCCTTGGAGACAAATCGGCTGAGTGCCGATGTATTGAATCTCGACGCAATTTGAGAGTTCCATCGTCATTATGACGCCCTGAACGTTACAATTAACTGTCATTTTTGCGTCGGATTCGAAAATCTAGACTTACAAGAGAACGACCATAAGGTGCCCGAGGCAGCATTAGACCCTTGGATACAAGTCGGCTGGAGGCCGATGTATTGAATCTCGACGCAATTTGAGTGTTCCATCGTCATTAGGAGGCCCTAAAAGTTACAATTAACTATCATTTTTGCGTCGGATTCGAAAATCTAGACTCACAGGAGAACGACCATAAGGTGCCCGAGGCAGCAATAGACCCTTGGAGACAAGTCGGCTGGAGGCCGATGTATTGAATCTCGACGCAATGTGAGTGTTCCATCGTCATTAGGAGGCCCTGAGCGTTACAAGTAACTATCATTTTTGCGTCGGATTCGAAAATCTAGACTCACAGGAGACGGACCACATGGAGCCCGAGGCAGCAATATCCCCTTGTAGACAAGTCGGCTGGAGGAAGATATATTGACTCTCGACGCAAAATGAGTGTTCCATCGTCATTAAGAGGCCCTGAGCATTACATTTAACTATCAGTTTTGCGTCGGATTCTAAAATGTTGACTCACAGGGGAACGACCATACGGTGCCCGAGGCAGCAATAGACCCTTGGAGACAAATCGGCTGAATGCCGATGTATTGAATCTCGAGGCGATTTGAGTGTTCCATCGTCATTAGGAGGCCCTGAACGTTACAATTAACAATCAGTTTCGCGTCGGATTCGAAAATCTAGACTCACATGAGAGCGAACATAAGAGGCCGGAGGCAGTTATATCCCCATGGAGACAAGTCGGCTGGAGGACGATGTATTGAATCTCGACGCTATTTGAGTGTCCCATCGTCATTGGGAAGCCCTGAACGTTACAATTAACTATCATTTTTGTGTCGGATTCGATAATCTAAACTCACAGGAGAACGACCATAAGGTGCCCGAGGCAGCAATAGACCCTTGGAGACAAGTCGGCTGGAGGACGATGTATTGAATCTCGACGCAATTTGAGAGTTCCATCGTCATTAGGAGGCCCTGAACGCTACAATTAACTATCATTTTTGCGTCGGATTCGAAAATCTAAACTTACAAGAGGACGACCATAAGGTGCCCGAGGCAGCATTAGACCCTTGGATACAAGTCGACTGGAGGCCGATGTATTGAATCTCGACGCAATTTGAGTGTTCCATCGTCATTAGGAGGCCCTAAACGTTACAATTAACTATCATTTTTGCGTCGGATTCCATAATCTAAACTCACAGGAGAACGAAAATAAGGTGCCCGAGGCAGTAACAGACCCTTGGAGACAAGTCGGCTGGAGGCCGATGTATTAAATCTCGACGCAATTTGAGTGTTCCATCGTCATTAGGAGGCCCTAAAAGTTACAATTAACTATCATTTTTGCGTCGGATTCGAAAATCTAGACTCACAGGAGACGGACCACATGGAGCCCGAGGCAGCAATATCCCCTTGTAGACAAGTCGGCTGGAGGAAGATCTATTGACTCTCGACGCAATTTGAGTGTTCCATCGTCATTAAGAGGCCCTGAGCATTACATTTAACTATCAGTTTTGCGTCGGATTCTAAAATGTTGACTCACAGGGGAACGACCATACGGTGCCCGAGGCAGCAACAGACCCTTGGAGACAAATCGGCTGAGTGCCGATGTATTGAATCTTGAGGCAATTTGAGTGTTCCATCGTCATTAGGAAGCCCTGAACGTTACAATTAACAATCAGTTTCGCGTCGGATTCGAAAATCTAGACTCACATGAGAGCGAACATAAGAGGCCGGAGGCAGTTATAACCCCATGGAGACAAGTCGGCTGGAGGACGATGTATTGAATCTCGACGCAATTTGAGTGTCCCATCGTCATTAGGAAGCCATGAACGTTACAATTAACTATCATTTTTGTGTCGAATTCGATAATCTAAACTCACAGGAGAACGACCATAAGGTGCACGAGGAAGCAATAGACCCTTGGAGACAAGTCGGCTGGAGGACGATGTATTGAATCTCGACGCAATTTGAGAGTTCCATCGTCATTAGGAGGCCCTGAACGTTACAATTAACTATCATTTTTGCGTCGGATTCGAAAATCTAGACTTACAAGAGAACGACCATAAGGTGCCCGAGGCAGCATTAGACCCTTGGATACAAGTCGGCTGGAGGTCGATGTATTGAATCTCGTCGCAATTTGAGTGTTCCATCGTCATTAGGAGGCCATAAACGTTACAATTAACTATCATTTTTGCGTCGGATTCGAAAATCTAGTCTCACAGGAGAACGACCATAAGGTGCCCGAGGCAGCAATAGACCCTTGGAGACAAGTCGGCTGGAGGCCGCGGTATTGAATCTCGACGCAATTTGGGTGTTCCACCGGCATTAGGAGGCCCTGAACGTTACAGTTAACTATCATTTTAGCGTTGGATTCGAAAATCTACTAACAGGAGAAGGATCATACGGTGCACGAGACTGCAATATCCCCTTGGATACAAGTCGACTGGAGGTCGATGTATTGACTCTCGACGCATATTGAGTGTTCCATCGCCAATAGGAGGCCCTGAACGTTACAATTAACTATCATTTTTGCGTCGGATTCGAAAATCTAGACTCACAGGAGAACGACGATAAGGTGACCGAGGCAGCATTAGACCCTTGGAAACAAGTCGGCTGGAGGCCGATGTATTGAATCTCGACGCAATTTGAGTGTTCCATCGTCCTTAGAAGGCCCTGAACGTTACAATTAACTATCATTTTTGCGTCGGATTCGAAAATCTAGACTCACAGGAGAACGACCATAAGGTGCCCGAGGCAGCAATAGACCCTTGGAGACAAGTCGGCTGGAGGCCGATCTATTGAATCTCGACGCAATTAGAGTGTTCCATCGGCATTAGGAGGCCCTGAACGTTACAATTAACTATCATTTTTGCGTCGGATCCGAAAATCTAGACATACAAGAGAACGACCATAAGGTGCCCGAGGCAGCAATAGACCCTTGGAGACAAGTCGGCTGGAGGCCGACGTATTGAATCTCGACGCAATTTGAGTGTTCCATCGGCATTAGGAGGCCCTGAACGTTACAGTTAACTATCAGTTTCGCGTCGGATTCGAAAATCTAGACTCACAGGAGAACGACCATAAGGTGCCCGAGGCAGCAATAGACCCTTGGAGACAAGTCGGCTGGAGGACGATGTATTGAATCTCGACGCAATTTGAGTGTTCCATCGTCATTAAGAGGCCCTGAGCATTACATTTAACTATCAGTCTTGCGTCGGATTCTAAAATGTTGACTCACAGGGGAACGACCATACGGTGCCCGAGGCAGCAATAGACCCTTGGAGACAAATCGGCTGAATGCCGATGTATTGAATCTCGAGGCAATTTGACTGTTCCATCGTCATTAGGAAGCCCTGAACGTTACAATTAACAATCAGTTTCGCGTCGGATTCGAAAATCTAGACTCACATGAGAGCGAACTTAAGAGGCCGGAGGCAGTTATATCCCCTTGGAGACAAGTCGGCTGGAGGCCGATGTATTGATTCTCGACGCAATTTGAGTGTTCCATCGGCATTAGGAGGCCCTGAACGTTACAGTTAACTATCATTTTAGCGTCGGATTCGAAAATCTACTAACAGGAGAAGGATCATATGGTGCACGAGACTGCAATATCCCCTTGGATACAAGTCGACTGGAGGTCGATGTATTGACTCTCGACGCAATTTGAGTGTTCCATCGTCTTTAGGAGTCCCTGAACGTTACAATTAACTATCATTTATACGTCGGATACGAAAATCTAGTCTCACAGGAAAACGACCATAAGGTGCCCGAGGCACCAATAGACCCTTGGAGACAAGTCGGCTGGAAACCGATGTATTGATTCTTGACGCAATTTGAGTGTTCCATCGTCATTAGGAGGCCCTGAACGTTACAATTAACAATCATTTTAGCGTCGGATTTGAAAATCTACTCACAGGAGAAGTTCATGCGGTGCTCGAGACAGCAATATACCCCTTGGAGACAAATCGACTGGAGGCCGATGTATTGAATATCGACGCAATTTGAGTGTTCCATCGTCATTAGGTGGCCCTGACCGTTATAATGAACTATCAGGTTTGCGTCGGATTCGAAAATATAGACTTACAAGAGAACGACCATAAGGTGCCCGAGGCAGCATTAGACCCTTGGAGACAAGTCGGCTGGAGGCCGATGTATTGAATCTCGACGCAATGTGAGTGTTCCATCGTCATTAGAAGGCCCTGAACGTTACAATTAACTATCATTTTTGCGTCGGATTCGAAAATCTAGACTCACAGGAGACGGACCACATGGAGCCCGAGGCAGCTATATCCCCTTGTAGACAAGTCGGCTGGAGGAAGATATATTGACTCTCGACGCAAAATGGGTGTTCCATCGTCATTAAGAGGCCCTGAGCATTACATTTAACTATCAGTTTTGCGTCGGATTCTAAAATGTTGACTCACAGGGGAACGACCATACGGTGCCCGAGGCAGCAATAGACCCTTGGAGACAAATCGGCTGAATGCCGATGTATTGAATCTCGAGGCAATTTGAGTGTTCCATCGTCATTAGGAAGCCCTGAACGTTACAATTAACAATCAGTTTCGCGTCGGATTCGAAAATCTAGAATCACAAGAGAGCGAACATAAGAGGCCGGCGGCAGTTATATCCCCATGGAGACAAGTCGGCTGGAGGACGATGTATTGAATCTCGACGCAATTTGAGTGTCCCATCGTCATTAGGAAGCCCTGAACGTTACAATTAACTATCATTTTTGTGTCGGATTCGATAATCTAAACTCACAGGAGAACGACCATAAGGTGCCCGAGGCAGCAATAGACCCTTGGAGACAAGTCGGCTGGAGGACGATGTATTGAATCTCGACGCAATTTGAGAGTTCCATCGTCATTATGACGCCCTGAACGTTACAATTAACTATCATTTTTGCGTCGGATTCGAAAATCTAGACTTACAAGAGAACGACCATAAGGTGCCCGAGGCAGCATTAGACCCTTGGATACAAGTCGGCTGGAGGCCGATGTATTGAATCTCGACGCAATTTGAGTGTTCCATCGTCATTAGGAGGCCCTAAAAGTTACAATTAACTATCATTTTTGCGTCGGATTCGAAAATCTAGACTCACAGGAGAACGACCATAAGGTGCCCGAGGCAGCAATAGAACCTTGGAGACAAGTCGGCTGGAGGTCGATGTATTGAATCTCGACGCAATTTCAGTGTTCCATCGCCAATAGGAGGCCCTGAACGTTACAATTAACTATGAGTTTTGCGTCGGATGCGAAAACGTAGAATCACCGGAGACGGACCATGTGGTGCCCGAGGCAGCGATATCCCCTTGGAGACAAGTCGGAGGGAGGAAGATGTATTGACTCTCGACGCAATTTGAGTGTTCCATCGTCATTAAGAGGCCCTGAGCATTACATTTAACTATCAGTTTTGCGTCGGATTCTAAAATTTTGACACACAGGGGAACGACCATACGGTGCCCGAGGCAGCAACAGACCCTTGGAGACAAATCGGCTGAGCGCCGATGTATTGAATCTCGAGGCAATTTGAGTGTTCCATCGTCATTAGGAAGCCCTGAACGTTACAATTAACAATCAGTTTCGCGTCGGATTCGAAAATCTAGACTCGCATGAGAGCAAACATAAGAGGCCGGAGGCAGTTACATCCCCATGAAGACAAGTCGGCTGGAGGACGATGTATTGAATCTCGACGCAATTTGAGTGTCCCATCGTCATTAGGAAGCCCTGAACGTTACAATTAACTATCATTTTTGTGTCGAATTCGATAATTTAAACTCACAGGAGAACGACCATAAGGTGCCCGAGGCAGCAATAGACCCTTGGAGACAAGTCGGCTGGAGGACGATGTATTGAATCTCGACGCAATTTGAGAGTTCCATCGTCATTAGGAGGCCCTAAACGTTACAATTAACTATCATTTTTGCGTCGGATTCGAAAATCTAGACTTACAAGAGAACGACCATAAGGTGCCCGAGGCAGCATTAGACCCTTGGAGACAAGTCGGCTGGAGGCCGATGTATTGAATCTCGACGCAATGTGAGTGTTCCATCGTCATTAGGAGGCCCTGAAGGTTACAATTAACTATCATTTTTGCGTCGGATTCGAAAATCTTGACTCACAGGAGACGGACCACATGGAGCCCGAGGCAGCAATATCCCCTTGTAGACAAGTCGGCTGGAGGAAGATATATTGACTCTCGACGCAAAATGAGTGTTCCATCGTCATTAAGAGGCCCTGAGCATTACATTTAACTATCAGTTTTGCGTCGGATTCTAAAATGTTGACTCACAGGGGAACGACCATACGGTGCCCGAGGCAGCAATAGACCCTTGGAGACAAATCGGCTGAATGCCGATGTATTGAATCTCGAGGCAATTTGAGTGTTCCATCGTCATTAGGAGGCCCTGAACGTTACAATTAACAATCAGTTTCGCGTCGGATTCGAAAATCTAGACTCACATGAGAGCGAACATAAGAGGCCGGAGGCAGTTATATCCCCATGGAGACAAGTCGGCTGGAGGACGATGTATTGAATCTCGACGCTATTTGAGTGTCCCATCGTCATTGGGAAGCCCTGAACGTTACAATTAACTATCATTTTTGTGTCGGATTCGATAATCTAAACTCACAGGAGAACGACCATAAGGTGCCCGAGGCAGCTATAGACCCTTAGAGACAAGTCGGCTGGAGGACGATGTATTGAATCTCGACGCAATTTGAGAGTTCCATCGTCATTAGGAGGCCCTGAACGTTACAATTAACTATCATTTTTGCGTCGGATTCGAAAATCTAGACTTACAAGAGGACGACCATAAGGTGCCCGAGGCAGCATTAGACCCTTGGATACAAGTCGACTGGAGGCCGATGTATTGAATCTCGACGCAATTTGAGTGTTCCATCGTCATTAGGAGGCCCTAAACGTTACAATTAACTATCATTTTTGCGTCGGATTCCATAATCTAAACTCACAGGAGAACGAACATAAGGTGCCCGAGGCAGCAACAGACCCTTGGAGACAAGTCGGCTGGAGGCCGATGTATTAAATCTCAACGCAATTTGAGTGTTCCATCGTCATTAGGAGGCCCTAAAAGTTACAATTAACTATCATTTTTGCGTCGGATTCGAAAATCTAGACTCACAGGAGACGGACCACATGGAGCCCGAGGCAGCAATATCCCCTTGTAGACAAGTCGGCTGGAGGAAGATCTATTGACTCTCGACGCAATTTGAGTGTACCATCGTCATTAAGAGGCCCTGAGCATTACATTTAACTATCAGTTTTGCGTCGGATTCTAAAATGTTGACTCACAGGGGAACGACCATACGGTGCCCGAGGCAGCAACATACCCTTGGAGACAAATCGGCTGAGTGCCGATGTATTGAATCTCGAGGCAATTTGAGTGTTCCATCGTCATTAGGAAGCCCTGAACGTTACAATTAACAATCAGTTTCGCGTCGGATTCGAAAATCTAGAATCACAAGAGAGCGAACATAAGAGGCCGGAGGCAGTTATATCCCCATGGAGACAAGTCGGCTGGAGGATGATGTATTGAATCTCGACGCAATTTGAGTGTCCCATCGTCATTAGGAAGCCCTGAACGTTACAATTAACTATCATTTTTGTGTCGGATTCGATAATCTAAACTCACAGGAGAACGACCATAAGGTGCCCGAGGCAGCAATAGACCCTTGGAGACAAGTCGGCTGGAGGACGATGTATTGAATCTCGACGCAATTTGAGAGTTCCATCGTCATTATGACGCCCTGAACGTTACAATTAACTATCATTTTTGCGTCGGATTCGAAAATCTAGACTTACAAGAGAACGACCATAAGGTGCCCGAGGCAGTATTAGACCCTTGGATACAAGTCGGCTGGAGGCCGATGTATTGAATCTCGACGCAATTTGAGTGTTCCATCGTCATTAGGAGGCCCTAGACGTTACAATTAACTATCATTTTTGCGTCGGATTCCATAATCTAAACTCACAGGAGAACGAGCATAAGGTCCCCGAGGCAGCAACAGACCCTTGGAGACAAGTCGGCTGGAGGCCGATGTATTGAATCTCGACGCAATTTGAGTGTTCCATCGTCATTGGGAGGCCCTAAAAGTTACAATTAACTATCATTTTTGCGTCGGATTCGAAAATCTAGATTCACAGGAGAACGACCATAAGGTGCCCGAGGCAGCAATAGACCCTTGGAGACAAGTCGGCTGGAGGTCGATGTATTGAATCTCGACGCAATTTCAGTGTTCCATCGCCAATAGGAGGCCCTGAGCGTTACAATTAACTATGAGTTTTGCGTCGGATGCGAAAACGTAGAATCACCGGAGACGGACCATGTGGTGCCCGAGGCAGCGATATCCCCTTGGAGACAAGTCGGCTGGAGGACGATGTATTGAATCTCGACGCAATTTGAGTGTTCCATCGTCATTAAGAGGCCCTGAGCATTACATTTAACTATCAGTTTTGCGTCGGATTCTAAAATTTTGACACACAGGGGAACGACCATACGGTGCCCGAGGCAGCAACAGACCCTTGGAGACTAATCGGCTGAGTGCCGATGTATTGAATCTCGAGGCAATTTGAGTGTTCCATCGTCATTAGGAAGCCCTGAACGTTACAATTAACAATCAGTTTCGCGTCGGATTCGAAAATCTAGACTCACATGAGAGCGAACATAAGAGGCCGGAGGCAGTTATATCCCCATGGAGACAAGTCGGCTGGAGGACGATGTATTGAATCTCGACGCAATTTGAGTGTCCCATCGTCATTAGGAAGCCCTGAACGTTACAATTAACTATCATTTTTGTGTCGAATTCGATAATTTAAACTCACAGGAGAACGACCATAAGGTGCCCGAGGCAGCAATAGCCCTTGGAGACAAGTCGGCTGGAGGACGATGTATTGAATCTCGACGCAATTTGAGAGTTCCATCGTCATTAGGAGGCCCTGAACGTTACAATTAACTATCATTTTTGCGTCGGATTCGAAAATCTAGACTTACAAGAGAACGACCATAAGGTGCCCGAGGCAGCATTAGACCCTTGGAGACAAGTCGGCTGGAGGCCGATGTATTGAATCTCGACGCAATGTGAGTGTTCCATCGTCATTAGGAGGCCCTGAGCGTTACAAGTAACTATCATTTTTGCGTCGGATTCGAAAATCTAGACTCACAGGAGACGGACCACATGGAGCCCGAGGCAGCAATATCCCCTTGTAGACAAGTCGGCTGGAGGAAGATATATTGACTCTCGACGCAAAATGAGTGTTCCATCGTCATTAAGAGGCCCTGAGCATTACATTTAACTATCAGTTTTGCGTCGGATTCTAAAATGTTGACTCACAGGGGAACGACCATACGGTGCCCGAGGCAGCAATAGACCCTTGGAGACAAATCGGCTGAATGCCGATGTATTGAATCTCGAGGCAATTTGAGTGTTCCATCGTCATTAGGAGGCCCTGAACGTTACAATTAACAATCAGTTTCGCGTCGGATTCGAAAATCTAGACTCACATGAGAGCGAACATAAGAGGCCGGAGGCAGTTATATCCCCATGGAGACAAGTCGGCTGGAGGACGATGTATTGAATCTCGACGCTATTTGAGTGTCCCATCGTCATTGGGATGCCCTGAACGTTACAATTAACTATCATTTTTGTGTCGGATTCGATAATCTAAACTCACAGGAGAACGACCATAAGGTGCCCGAGGCAGCAATAGACCCTTGGAGACAAGTCGGCTGGAGGACGATGTATTGAATCTCGACGCAATTTGAGAGTTCCATCGTCATTAGGAGGCCCTGAACGTTACAATTAACTATCATTTTTGCGTCGGATTCGAAAATCTAAACTTACAAGAGGACGACCATAAGGTGCCCGAGGCAGCATTAGACCCTTGGATACAAGTCGACTGGAGGCCGATGTATTGAATCTCGACGCAATTTGAGTGTTCCATCGTCATTAGGAGGCCCTAAACGTTACAATTAACTATCATTTTTGCGTCGGATTCCATAATCTAAACTCACAGGAGAACGAACATAAGGTGCCCGAGGCAGCAACAGACCCTTGGAGACAAGTCGGCTGGAGGCCGATGTATTAAATCTCGACGCAATTTGAGTGTTCCATCGTCATTAGGAGGCCCTAAAAGTTACAATTAACTATCATTTTTGCGTCGGATTCGAAAATCTAGACTCACAGGAGACGGACCACATGGAGCCCGAGGCAGCAATATCCCCTTGTAGACAAGTCGGCTGGAGGAAGATCTATTGACTCTCGACGCAATTTGAGTGTTCCATCGTCATTAAGAGGCCCTGAGCATTACATTTAACTATCAGTTTTGCGTCGGATTCTAAAATGTTGACTCACAGGGGAACGACCATACGGTGCCCGAGGCAGCAACAGACCCTTGGAGACAAATCGGCTGAGTGCCGATGTATTGAATCTTGAGGCAATTTGAGTGTTCCATCGTCATTAGGAAGCCCTGAACGTTACAATTAACAATCAGTTTCGCGTCGGATTCGAAAATCTAGACTCACATGAGAGCGAACATAAGAGGCCGGAGGCAGTTATAACCCCATGGAGACAAGTCGGCTGGAGGACGATGTATTGAATCTCGACGCAATTTGAGTGTCCCATCGTCATTAGGAAGCCATGAACGTTACAATTAACTATCATTTTTGTGTCGAATTCGATAATCTAAACTCACAGGAGAACGACCATAAGGTGCACGTGGAAGCAATAGACCCTTGGAGACAAGTCGGCTGGAGGACGATGTATTGAATCTCGACGCAATTTGAGAGTTCCATCGTCATTATGAGGCCCTGAACGTTACAATTAACTATCATTTTTGCGTCGGATTCGAAAATCTAGACTTACAAGAGAACGACCATAAGGTGCCCGAGGCAGCATTAGACCCTTGGATACAAGTCGGCTGGAGGTCGATGTATTGAATCTCGACGCAATTTGAGTGTTCCATCGTCATTAGGAGGCCATAAACGTTACAAGTAACTATCATTTTTGCGTCGGATTCCATAATCTAAACTCACAGGAGGACGAACATAAGGTGCCCGAGGCAGCAACAGACCCTTGGAGACATGTCGGCTGGAGGCCGATGTATTGAATCTCGACGCAATTTGAGTGTTCCATCGTCATTAGGAGGCCCTAAAAGTTACAATTAACTATCACTTTTGCGTCGGATTCGAAAATCTAGACTCACAGGAGAACGACCATAAGGTGCCCGAGGCAGCGATAGACCCTTGGAGACAAGTCGGCTGGAAATCGATGTATTGAATCTCGACGCAATTTGAGTGTTCCATCGCCAATAGGAGGCTCTGAACGTTACAATTAACTGTGAGTTTTGCGTCGGATGCGAACACGTAGAATCACCGGAGACGGACCATGTGGTGCCCGAGGCAGCGGTATCCCCTTGGAGACAAGTCGGCTGGAGGAAGATGTATTGACTCTCGACGCATTTTGAGTGTTCCATCGTCATTAAGAGGCCCGAGCATTACATTTAACTATCAGTTTTGCGACGGATTCTAAAATGTTGACTCACAGGGGAACGACCATACGGTGCCCGAGGCAGCAACAGACCCTTGGAGACGAATCAGCTGAGTGCCGATGTATTGAATCTCGAGGCAATTTGAGTGTTCCATCGTCATTAGGAAGCCCTGAACGTTACAATTAACAATCAGTTTCGCGTCGGATTCGAAAATCTAGACTCACATGAGAGCGAACATAAGAGGCCGGAGGCAGTAATATCCCCATGGTGACAAGTCGGCTGGAGGACGATGTATTGAATCTCGACGCAATTTGAGTGTCCCATCGTCATTAGGAGGCCCTAAACGTTACAATTAACTATCATTTTTGCGTCGGATTCGAAAATCTAGACTCACAAGAGCACGACCATAAGGTGCCCGAGGCAGCAATAGACCCTTGGAGGCATGTCGGCTGGAGGCCGATGTATTGAATCTCGACGCAATTTGAGTGTTCCATCGGCATTAGGAGGCCTTGAACGTTACAATTAACTATCATTTTAGCGTCGGATTCGAAAATCTACTAACAGGAGTAGGATCATATGGTGCACGAGACTGCAATATCCCCTTGGATACAAGTCGACTGGAGGTCGATGTGTTGACTCTCGACGCAATTTGAGTGTTCCATCGCCAATTGGAGGCCCTGAACGTTACAATTAACTATCATTTTTGCGTCGGATTCGAAAATCTAGTCTCACAGGAGAACGACCATAAGGTGCCCGAGGCAGCAATAGACCCTTGGAGACAAGTCGGCTGGAGGCCGCGGTATTGAATCTCGACGCAATTTGGGTGTTCCACCGGCATTAGGAGGCCCTGAACGTTACAGTTAACTATCATTTTAGCGTTGGATTCGAAAATCTACTAACAGGAGAAGGATCATACGGTGCACGAGACTGCAATATCCCCTTGGATACAAGTCGACTGGAGGTCGATGTATTGACTCTCGACGCATATTGAGTGTTCCATCGCCAATAGGAGGCCCTGAACGTTACAATTAACTATCATTTTTGCGTCGGATTCGAAAATCTAGACTCACAGGAGAACGACCATAAGGTGCCCGACGCAGCATTAGACCCTTGGAAACAAGTCGGCTGGAGGCCGATGTATTGAATCTCGACGCAATTTGAGTGTTCCATCGTCATTAAGAGGCCCTGAGCATTACATTTAACTATCAGTTTTGCGTCGGATTCTAAAATGTTGACTCACAGGGGAACGACCATACGGTGCCCGAGGCAGCAATAGACCCTTGGAGACAAATCTTCTGAATGCCGATGTATTGAATCTCGAGGCAATTTGAGTGTTCCATCGTCATTAGGAGGCCCTGAACGTTACAATTAACAATCAGTTTCGCGTCGGATTCGAAAATCTAGACTCACATGAGAGCGAACATAAGAGGCCGGAGGCAGTTATATCCCCATGGAGACAAGTCGGCTGGAGGACGATGTATTGAATCTCGACGCTATTTGAGTGTCCCATCGTCATTGGGATGCCCTGAACGTTACAATTAACTATCATTTTTGTGTCGGATTCGATAATCTAAACTCACAGGAGAACGACCATAAGGTGCCCGAGGCAGCAATAGACCCTTGGAGACAAGTCGGCTGGAGGACGATGTATTGAATCTCGACGCAATTTGAGAGTTCCATCGTCATTAGGAGGCCCTGAACGTTACAATTAACTATCATTTTTGCGTCGGATTCGAAAATCTAAACTTACAAGAGGACGACCATAAGGTGCCCGAGGCAGCATTAGACCCTTGGATACAAATCGACTGGAGGCCGATGTATTGAATCTCGACGCAATTTGAGTGTTCCATCGTCATTAGGAGGCCCTAAACGTTACAATTAACTATCATTTTTGCGTCGGATTCCATAATCTAAACTCACAGGAGAACGAACATAAGGTGCCCGAGGCAGCAACAGACCCTTGGAGACAAGTCGGCTGGAGGCCGATGTATTAAATCTCGACGCAATTTGAGTGTTCCATCGTCATTAGGAGGCCCTAAAAGTTACAATTAACTATCATTTTTGCGTCGGATTCGAAAATCTAGACTCACAGGAGACGGACCACATGGAGCCCGAGGCCGCAATATCCCCTTGTAGACAAGTCGGCTGGAGGAAGATCTATTGACTCTCGACGCAATTTGAGTGTTCCATCGTCATTAAGAGGCCCTGAGCATTACATTTAACTATCAGTTTTGCGTCGGATTCTAAAATGTTGACTCACAGGGGAACGACCATACGGTGCCCGAGGCAGCAACAGACCCTTGGAGACAAATCGGCTGAGTGCCGATGTATTGAATCTTGAGGCAATTTGAGTGTTCCATCGTCATTAGGAAGCCCTGAACGTTACAATTAACAATCAGTTTCGCGTCGGATTCGAAAATCTAGACTCACATGAGAGCGAACATAAGAGGCCGGAGGCAGTTATAACCCCATGGAGACAAGTCGGCTGGAGGACGATGTATTGAATCTCGACGCAATTTGAGTGTCCCATCGTCATTAGGAAGCCATGAACGTTACAATTAACTATCATTTTTGTGTCGAATTCGATAATCTAAACTCACAGGAGAACGACCATAAGGTGCACGTGGAAGCAATAGACCCTTGGAGACAAGTCGGCTGGAGGACGATGTATTGAATCTCGACGCAATTTGAGAGTTCCATCGTCATTATGAGGCCCTGAACGATACCATTGCCTATCATTTTTGCGTCGGATTCGAAAATCTAGACTTACAAGAGAACGACCATAAGGTGCCCGAGGCAGCATTAGACCCTTGGATACAAGTCGGCTGGAGGTCGATGTATTGAATCTCGACGCAATTTGAGTGTTCCATCGTCATTAGGAGGCCATAAACGTTACAAGTAACTATCATTTTTGCGTCGGATTCCATAATCTAAACTCACAGGAGGACGAACATAAGGTGCCCGAGGCAGCAACAGACCCTTGGAGACATGTCGGCTGGAGGCCGATGTATTGAATCTCGACGCAATTTGAGTGTTCCATCGTCATTAGGAGGCCCTAAAAGTTACAATTAACTATCACTTTTGCGTCGGATTCGAAAATCTAGACTCACAGGAGAACGACCATAAGGTGCCCGAGGCAGCGATAGACCCTTGGAGACAAGTCGGCTGGAAATCGATGTATTGAATCTCGACGCAATTTGAGTGTTCCATCGCCAATAGGAGGCTCTGAACGTTACAATTAACTGTGAGTTTTGCGTCGGATGCGAACACGTAGAATCACCGGAGACGGACCATGTGGTGTCCGAGGCAGCGGTATCCCCTTGGAGACAAGTCGGCTGGAGGAAGATGTATTGACTCTCGACGCATTTTGAGTGTTCCATCGTCATTAAGAGGCCCGAGCATTACATTTAACTATCAGTTTTGCGACGGATTCTAAAATGTTGACTCACAGGGGAACGACCATACGGTGCCCGAGGCAGCAACAGACCCTTGGAGACGAATCAGCTGAGTGCCGATGTATTGAATCTCGAGGCAATTTGAGTGTTCCATCGTCATTAGGAAGCCCTGAACGTTACAATTAACAATCAGTTTCGCGTCGGATTCGAAAATCTAGACTCACATGAGAGCGAACATAAGAGGCCGGAGGCAGTAATATCCCCATGGTGACAAGTCGGCTGGAGGACGATGTATTGAATCTCGACGCAATTTGAGTGTCCCATCGTCATTAGGAGGCCCTAAACGTTACAATTAACTATCATTTTTGCGTCGGATTCGAAAATCTAGACTCACAAGAGCACGACCATAAGGTGCCCGAGGCAGCAATAGACCCTTGGAGGCATGTCGGCTGGAGGCCGATGTATTGAATCTCGACGCAATTTGAGTGTTCCATCGGCATTAGGAGGCCTTGAACGTTACAATTAACTATCATTTTAGCGTCGGATTCGAAAATCTACTAACAGGAGTAGGATCATATGGTGCACGAGACTGCAATATCCCCTTGGATACAAGTCGACTGGAGGTCGATGTGTTGACTCTCGACGCAATTTGAGTGTTCCATCGCCAATTGGAGGCCCTGAACGTTACAATTAACTATCATTTTTGCGTCGGATTCGAAAATCTAGTCTCACAGGAGAACGACCATAAGGTGCCCGAGGCAGCAATAGACCCTTGGAGACAAGTCGGCTGGAGGCCGCGGTATTGAATCTCGACGCAATTTGGGTGTTCCACCGGCATTAGGAGGCCCTGAACGTTACAGTTAACTATCATTTTAGCGTTGGATTCGAAAATCTACTAACAGGAGAAGGATCATACGGTGCACGAGACTGCAATATCCCCTTGGATACAAGTCGCCTGGAGGTCGATGTATTGACTCTCGACGCATATTGAGTGTTCCATCGCCAATAGGAGGCCCTGAACGTTACAATTAACTATCATTTTTGCGTCGGATTCGAAAATCTAGACTCACAGGAGAACGACCATAAGGTGCCCGACGCAGCATTAGACCCTTGGAAACAAGTCGGCTGGAGGCCGATGTATTGAATCTCGACGCAATTTGAGTGTTCCATCGTCCTTAGAAGGCCCTGAACGTTACAATTAACTATCATTTTTGCGTCGGATTCGATAATCTAAACTCACAGGAGAACGACCATAAGGTGCCCGATGCAGCAACAGACCCTTGGAGAGAAGTGGGCTGGAGGCCCATGTATTGAATCTCGACGCAATTTGAGTGTTCCATCGTCATTACAAGGCCCTGAACGTTACAATTAACTATCATTTTTGCGTCGGATTCGAAAATCTAGACTCACAGGAGAACGACCATAAGGTGCCCGAGGCAGCAATAGACCCTTGGAGACAAGTCGGCTGGAGGCCGATCTATTGAATCTCGACGCAATTAGAGTGTTCCATCGGCATTAGGAGGCCCTGAACGTTACAATTAACTATCATTTTTGCGTCGGATCCGAAAATCTAGACATACAAGAGAACGACCATAAGGTGCCCGAGGCAGCAATAGACCCTTGGAGACAAGTCGGCTGGAGGCCGACGTATTGAATCTCGACGCAATTTGAGTGTTCCATCGGCATTAGGAGGCCCTGAACGTTACAGTTAACTATCAGTTTCGCGTCGGATTCGAAAATCTAGACTCACAGGAGAACGACCATAAGGTGCCCGAGGCAGCAATAGACCCTTGGAGACAAGTCGGCCGGAGGACGATGTATTGAATCTCGACGCAATTTGAGAGTTCCATCGTCATTAGGAGGCCCTGAACGTTACAATTAACTATCATTTTTGCGTCGGATTCGAAAATCTAGACTTACAAGAGGACGACCATAAGGTGCCCGAGGCAGCATTAGACCCTTGGATACAAGTCGACTGGAGGCCGATGTATTGAATCTCGACGCAATTTGAGTGTTCCATCGTCATTAGGAGGCCCTAAACGTTACAATTAACTATCATTTTTGCGTCGGATTCCATAATCTAAACTCACAGGAGAACGAACATAAGGTGCCCGAGGCAGCAACAGACCCTTGGAGACAAGTCGGCTGGAGGCCGATGTATTAAATCTCGACGCAATTTGAGTGTTCCATCGTCATTAGGAGGCCCTAAAAGTTACAATTAACTATCATTTTTGCGTCGGATTCGAAAATCTAGACTCACAGGAGACGGACCACATGGAGCCCGAGGCACCAAAATCCCCTTGTAGACAAGTCGGCTGGAGGAAGATCTATTGACTCTCGACGCAATTTGAGTGTTCCATCGTCATTAAGAGGCCCTGAGCATTACATTTAACTATCAGTTTTGCGTCGGATTCTAAAATGTTGACTCACAGGGGAACGACCATACGGTGCCCGAGGCAGCAACATACCCTTGGAGACAAATCGGCTGAGTGCCGATGTATTGAATCTCGAGGCAATTTGAGTGTTCCATCGTCATTGGGAGGCCCTAAAAGTTACAATTAACTATCATTTTTGCGTCGGATTCGAAAATCTAGATTCACAGGAGAACGACCATAAGGTGCCCGAGGCAGCAATAGACCCTTGGAGACAAGTCGGCTGGAGGTCGATGTATTGAATCTCGACGCAATTTCAGTGTTCCATCGCCAATAGGAGGCCCTGAGCGTTACAATTAACTATGAGTTTTGCGTCGGATGCGAAAACGTAGAATCACCGGAGACGGACCATGTGGTGCCCGAGGCAGCGATATCCCCTTGGAGACAAGTCGGCTGGAGGACGATGTATTGAATCTCGACGCAATTTGAGTGTTCCATCGTCATTAAGAGGCCCTGAGCATTACATTTAACTATCAGTTTTGCGTCGGATTCTAAAATTTTGACACACAGGGGAACGACCATACTGTGCCCGAGGCAGCAACAGACCCTTGGAGACAAATCGGCTGAGTGCCGATGTATTGAATCTCGAGGCAATTTGAGTGTTCCATCGTCATTAGGAAGCCCTGAACGTTACAATTAACAATCAGTTTCGCGTCGGATTCGAAAATCTAGACTCACATGAGAGCGAACATAAGAGGCCGGAGGCAGTTATATCCCCATGGAGACAAGTCGGCTGGAGGACGATGTATTGAATCTCGACGCAATTTGAGTGTCCCATCGTCATTAGGAAGCCCTGAACGTTACAATTAACTATCATTTTTGTGTCGAATTCGATAATTTAAACTCACAGGAGAACGACCATAAGGTGCCCGAGGCAGCAATAGCCCTTGGAGACAAGTCGGCTGGAGGACGATGTATTGAATCTCGACGCAATTTGAGAGTTCCATCGTCATTAGGAGGCCCTGAACGTTACAATTAACTATCATTTTTGCGTCGGATTCGAAAATCTAGACTTACAAGAGAACGACCATAAGGTGCCCGAGGCAGCATTAGACCCTTGGAGACAAGTCGGCTGGAGGCCGATGTATTGAATCTCGACGCAATGTGAGTGTTCCATCATCATTAGGAGGCCCTGAGCGTTACAAGTAACTATCATTTTTGCGTCGGATTCGAAAATCTAGACTCACAGGAGACGGACCACATGGAGCCCGAGGCAGCAATATCCCCTTGTAGACAAGTCGGCTGGAGGAAGATATATTGACTCTCGACGCAAAATGAGTGTTCCATCGTCATTAAGAGGCCCTGAGCATTACATTTAACTATCAGTTTTGCGTCGGATTCTAAAATGTTGACTCACAGGGGAACGACCATACGGTGCCCGAGGCAGCAATAGGCCCTTGGAGACAAATCGGCTGAATGCCGATGTATTGAATCTCGAGGCAATTTGAGTGTTCCATCGTCATTAGGAGGCCCTGAACGTTACAATTAACAATCAGTTTCGCGTCGGATTCGAAAATCTAGACTCACATGAGAGCGAACATAAGAGGCCGGAGGCAGTTATATCCCCATGGAGACAAGTCGGCTGGAGGACGATGTATTGAATCTCGACGCTATTTGAGTGTCCCATCGTCATTGGGATGCCCTGAACGTTACAATTAACTATCATTTTTGTGTCGGATTCGATAATCTAAACTCACAGGAGAACGACCATAAGGTGCCCGAGGCAGCAATAGACCCTTGGAGACAAGTCGGCTGGAGGACGATGTATTGAATCTCGACGCAATTTGAGAGTTCCATCGTCATTAGGAGGCCCTGAACGTTACAATTAACTATCATTTTTGCGTCGGATTCGAAAATCTAAACTTACAAGAGGACGACCATAAGGTGCCCGAGGCAGCATTAGACCCTTGGATACAAGTCGACTGGAGGCCGATGTATTGAATCTCGACGCAATTTGAGTGTTCCATCGTCATTAGGAGGCCCTAAACGTTACAATTAACTATCATTTTTGCGTCGGATTCCATAATCTAAACTCACAGGAGAACGAACATAAGGTGCCCGAGGCAGCAACAGACCCTTGGAGACAAGTCGGCTGGAGGCCGATGTATTAAATCTCGACGCAATTTGAGTGTTCCATCGTCATTAGGAGGCCCTAAAAGTTACAATTAACTATCATTTTTGCGTCGGATTCGAAAATCTAGACTCACAGGAGACGGACCACACGGAGCCCGAGGCAGCAATATCCCCTTGTAGACAAGTCGGCTGGAGGAAGATGTATTGACTCTCGACGCATTTTGAGTGTTCCATCGTCATTAAGAGGCCCGAGCATTACATTTAACTATCAGTTTTGCGACGGATTCTAAAATGTTGACTCACAGGGGAACGACCATACGGTGCCCGAGGCAGCAACAGACCCTTGGAGACGAATCAGCTGAGTGCCGATGTATTGAATCTCGAGGCAATTTGAGTGTTCCATCGTCATTAGGAAGCCCTGAACGTTACAATTAACAATCAGTTTCGCGTCGGATTCGAAAATCTAGACTCACATGAGAGCGAACATAAGAGGCCGGAGGCAGTAATATCCCCATGGTGACAAGTCGGCTGGAGGACGATGTATTGAATCTCGACGCAATTTGAGTGTCCCATCGTCATTAGGAGGCCCTAAACGTTACAATTAACTATCATTTTTGCGTCGGATTCGAAAATCTAGACTCACAAGAGCACGACCATAAGGTGCCCGAGGCAGCAATAGACCCTTGGAGGCATGTCGGCTGGAGGCCGATGTATTGAATCTCGACGCAATTTGAGTGTTCCATCGGCATTAGGAGGCCTTGAACGTTACAATTAACTATCATTTTAGCGTCGGATTCGAAAATCTACTAACAGGAGTAGGATCATATGGTGCACGAGACTGCAATATCCCCTTGGATACAAGTCGACTGGAGGTCGATGTGTTGACTCTCGACGCAATTTGAGTGTTCCATCGCCAATTGGAGGCCCTGAACGTTACAATTAACTATCATTTTTGCGTCGGATTCGAAAATCTAGTCTCACAGGAGAACGACCATAAGGTGCCCGAGGCAGCAATAGACCCTTGGAGACAAGTCGGCTGGAGGCCGCGGTATTGAATCTCGACGCAATTTGGGTGTTCCACCGGCATTAGGAGGCCCTGAACGTTACAGTTAACTATCATTTTAGCGTTGGATTCGAAAATCTACTAACAGGAGAAGGATCATACGGTGCACGAGACTGCAATATCCCCTTGGATACAAGTCGACTGGAGGTCGATGTATTGACTCTCGACGCATATTGAGTGTTCCATCGCCAATAGGAGGCCCTGAACGTTACAATTAACTATCATTTTTGCGTCGGATTCGAAAATCTAGACTCACAGGAGAACGACCATAAGGTGCCCGACGCAGCATTAGACCCTTGGAAACAAGTCGGCTGGAGGCCGATGTATTGAATCTCGACGCAATTTGAGTGTTCCATCGTCCTTAGAAGGCCCTGAACGTTACAATTAACTATCATTTTTGCGTCGGATTCGATAATCTAAACTCACAGGAGAACGACCATAAGGTGCCCGATGCAGCAACAGACCCTTGGAGAGAAGTGGGCTGGAGGCCCATGTATTGAATCTCGACGCAATTTGAGTGTTCCATCGTCATTACAAGGCCCTGAACGTTACAATTAACTATCATTTTTGCGTCGGATTCGAAAATCTAGACTCACAGGAGAACGACCATAAGGTGCCCGAGGCAGCAATAGACCCTTGGAGACAAGTCGGCTGGAGGCCGATCTATTGAATCTCGACGCAATTAGAGTGTTCCATCGGCATTAGGAGGCCCTGAACGTTACAATTAACTATCATTTTTGCGTCGGATCCGAAAATCTAGACATACAAGAGAACGACCATAAGGTGCCCGAGGCAGCAATAGACCCTTGGAGACAAGTCGGCTGGAGGCCGACGTATTGAATCTCGACGCAATTTGAGTGTTCCATCGGCATTAGGAGGCCCTGAACGTTACAGTTAACTATCAGTTTCGCGTCGGATTCGAAAATCTAGACTCACAGGAGAACGACCATAAGGTGCCCGAGGCAGCAATAGACCCTTGGAGACAAGTCGGCTGGAGGACGATGTATTGAATCTCGACGCAATTTGAGAGTTCCATCGTCATTAGGAGGCCCTGAACGTTACAATTAACTATCATTTTTGCGTCGGATTCGAAAATCTAGACTTACAAGAGAACGCCCATAAGGTGCCCGAGGCAGCATTAGACCCTTGGAGACAAGTCGGCTGGATTACGATGTATTGGATCGCGACGCAATTTGAGAGTTCCATCGTCATTAGGAGGCCCTGAATGTTACAATTAACTATCAGTTTTTCGTCGGATTCGGAAATCTAAACTCACAGGAGAATGACCATAAGGTGCCCGAGGCAGCAATATCCCCTTGGAGACAAATCAGCTGGCGGACGATGTATTGAATCTCGACGCAATTTGAGAGTTCTATCGTCATCAGGAGGCGCTGAACGTTACTTTTCACTATCATGTTTGCTTCGGATTCGAAAATCTAGACTCACAGGAGAAGTATCATATGGTGCCCGAGACAGCAATATCCCCTTGGAGACAAGTCCGCTGGAGGCCGATGTATTGAATCTCGACGCAATTTGAGTGTTCCATCGTCATTAGGAGGCCCTGAACCTTACAATTAACTATCAGTTTCGCGTCGGATTCGAATATGTAGACTCACAGGAGACGGACCACATTAAGCCCGAGGCAGCAACATCCCCTTGTAGACAAGTCGGCTGGAGGAAGATGTATTGACTCTCGACGCAATTTGAGTGTTCCATCGTCATTAAGAGGCCCTGAGCATTACATTTAACTATCAGTCTTGCGTCGGATTCTAAAATGTTGACTCACAGGGGAACGACAATACGGTGCCCGAGGCAGCAATAGACCCTTGGAGACAAATCGGCTGAATGCCGATGTATTGAATCTCGAGGCAATTTGACTGTTCCATCGTCATTAGGAAGCCCTGAAGGTTACAATTAACAATCAGTTTCGCGTCGGATTCGAAAATCTAGACTCACATGAGAGCGAACATAATAGGCCGGAGGCAGTAATATCCCCATGGAGACAAGTCGGCTGGAGGACGATGTATTGGATCGCGACGCAATTTGAGTGTTCCATCGTCATTAGGAGGCACTGAATGTTACAATTAACTATCAGTTTTTCGTCGTATTCGAAAATCTAGACTCACAGCAGAAGGACCATTTGGTGCCCGAGGCAGCAATATCCCCTTGGTGACAAATCGGTTGGAGGACGATGTATTGAATCTCGACGCAATTTGAGTCTTCTATCGTCATTAGGAGGCGCTGAACGTTACAATTCACTATCATTTTCGCGTCGGATTCGAAAATCTAGACTCACAGGAGAAGGATCATATTGTGCCCGAGACAGCAATTTCCCCTAGGAGACAAGTCGGCTGGAGGCCGATGTATTGTATCTCGACGTATATTGAGTGTTCCATCGCCAATAGGAGGCCCTGAACGTTACAATTAACTATCATTTTTGCGTCGGATTCGAAAATCTAGTCTCACAGGAGACGGACCACATGGAGCCCGAGGCAGCAATATCACCTTGTAGACAAGTCGGCTGGAGGAAGATGTATTGACTCTCGACCCAAAATGAGTGTTCCATCGTCATTAAGAGGCCCTGAGCATTACATTTAACTATCAGTTTTGCGTCGGATTCTAAAATGTTGACTCACACGGGAACGACCATACGGTGCCCGAGGCAGCAATAGACCCTTGGAGACAAATCGGCTGAATGGCGATGTATTGAATCTCGAGGCAAGTTGAGTGTTCCATCGTCAATAGGAAGCCCTGAACGTTACAATTAACAATCAGGTTCGCGTCGGATTCGAAAATCTAGACTCACATGAGAGCGAACATAAGAGGCCGGAGGCAGTAATATCCCCATGGAGACAAGTCGGCTGGAGGACGATGTATTGAATCTCGACGCAATTTGAGTGTTCCATCGTCATTACAAGGCGCTGAACGTTACAATTAACTATCATTTTTGCGTCGGGTTTGAAAATCTAGACTCACAGGAGAACAACCATAAGGTGCCCGAGGCAGCAATAGACCCTTGGAGACAAGTCGGCTGGTGGCCGATGTATTGAATCTCGACGCAATTTGAGTGTTCCATCGGCATTAGGAGGCCCTGAACGTTACAATTAACTATCATTTTTGCGTCGTATCCGAAAATCTAGACTTACAAGAGAACGACCATAAGGTGCCCGAGGCAGCAATAGACCCTTGGAGACAAGTCGGCTGGATGCCGACGTATTGAATCTCGACACAATTTGAGTGTTCCATCGTCATTAGGAAGCCCTGAACGTTACAATTAACTATCATTTTTGCGTCGGATTCGATAATCTAAATCTACAGCAGAACGACCATAAGGAGCCCGAGGCAGCAACAGACCCTTGGAGAGAAGTCGGCTGGAGGCCCATGTATTGAATCTCGACGCAATTTGAGTGTTCCATCGTCATTACAAGGCGCTGAACGTTACAATTAACTATCATTTTTGCGTCGGGTTTGAAAATCTAGACTCACAGGAGAACAACCATAAGGTGCCCGAGGCAGCAATAGACCCTTGGAGACAAGTCGGCTGGTGGCCGATGTATTGAATCTCGACGCAATTTGAGTGTTCCATCGGCATTAGGAGGCCCTGAACGTTACAATTAACTATCATTTTTGCGTCGGATCCGAAAATCTAGACTTACAAGAGAACGACCATAAGGTGCCCGAGGCAGCAATAGACCCTTGGAGACAAGTCGGCTGGATGCCGACGTATTGAATCTCGACACAATTTGAGTGTTCCATCGGCATTAGGAGGCCCTGAAGGTTTCAGTTAACTATCAGTTTCGCGTCGGATTCGAAAATCTAGACTCACAGGAGAACGACCATAAGGTGCCCGAGGCAGCAATAGACCCTTGGAGACAAGTCGGCTGGTGGCTTATGTATTGAATCTCGACGCAATTTGAGTGTTCCATCGGCATTAGGAGGCCCTGAACGTTACAATTAACTATCATTTTTGCGTCGGATCCGAAAATCTAGGCTTACAAGAGAACGACCATAAGGTGCCCGAGGCAGCAATAGACCCTTGGAGACAAGTCGGCTGGAGGCCGACGTATTGAATCTCGACACAATTTGAGTGTTCCATCGGCATTAGGAGGCCCTGAACGTTACAGTTAACTATCAGTTCCGCGTCGGATTCGAAAATCTAGACTCACAGGAGAACGACCATAAGGTGCCCGAGGAAGCAATAGACCCTTGGAGACAAGTCGGCTGGTGGCCGATGTATTGAATCTCGACGCAATTTGAGTGTTCCATCGGCATTAGAAGGCCCTGAACGTTACAATTAACTATCATTTTTGCGTCGGATCCGAAAATCTAGACTTACAAGAGAACGACCATAAGGTGCCCGAGGCAGCAATAGACCCTTGGAGACAAGTCGGCTGGAGGCCGACGTATTGAATCTCGACACAATTTGAGTGTTCCATCGGCATTAGGAGGCCCTGAACGTTACAGTTAACTATCAGTTTCGCGTCGGATTCGAAAATGTAGACTCACAGGAGAACGACCACAAGGTGCCCGAGGCAGCAATAGACCCTTGGAGACAAGTCGGCTGGAGGACGATGTATTGAATCTCGACGCAATTTGAGAGTTCCATCGGCATTAGGAGGCCCTGAACGTTACAATTAACTTTAATTTTTGCGTCGGATCTGAAAATCTAGACTTACAAGAGAACGACCATTAGGTGCCCGATGCAGCTTTAGACCCTTGGAGACAAGTCGGCTGGAGGCCCATGTATTGAATCTCGACGCAATTTGAGTGTTCCATCGTCATTAGGAGGCCCTAAACGTTAGAATTAACTATCATTTTTGCGTCGGATTCGAAAATCTAGACTCACAGGAGAACGACCATAAGGTGCCCGAGGCAGCAATAGACCCTTGGAGACAAGTCGGCTGGTGGCAGATGTAACGAATCTCGACGCAATTTGAGTGTTCCATCGGCATTAGGAGGCCCTGAACGTTACAATTAACTATCATTTTTGCGTCGGATCCGAAAATCTAGACTTACAAGAGAACGACCATAAGGTGCCCGAGGCAGCAATAGACCCTTGGAGACAAGTCGGCTGGAGGCCGACGTATTGAATCTCGACACAATTTGAGTGTTCCATCGGCATTAGGAGGCCCTGAACGTTACAGTTAACTATCAGTTTCGCGTCGGATTCGAAAATCTAGACTCACAGGAGAACGACCATAAGGTGCCCGAGGCAGCAATGGACCCTTGGAGACAAGTCGGCTGGTGGCCGATGTATTGAATCTCGACGCAATTTGAGTGTTCCATCGGCATTAGGAGGCCCTGAACGTTACAATTAACTATCATTTTTGCGTCGGATCCGAAAATCTAGACTTACAAGAGAACGACCATAAGGTGCCCGAGGCAGCAATAGACCCTTGGAGACAAGTCGGCTGGAGGCCGACGTATTTAATCTCGACACAATTTGAGTGTTCCATCGGCATTAGCAGGCCCTGAACGTTACAGTTAACTATCAGTTTCGCGTCGGATTCGAAAATCTAGACTCACAGCAGAACGACCATAAGGTGCCCGAGGCAGCAATAAACCCTTGGAGACAAGTCGGCTGGTGGCCGATGTATTGAATCTCGACGCAATTTGGGTGTTCCATCGGCATTAGGAGGCCCTGAACGTTACAATTAACTATCATTTTTGCGTCGGATCCGAAAATCTAGACTTACAAGAGAACGACCATAAGGTGCCCGAGGCAGCAATAGACCCTTGGAGACAAGTTGGCTGGAGGGCGACGTATTGAATCTTGACACAATTTGAGTGTTCCATCGGCATTAGGAGGCCCTGAACGTTACAGTTAACTATCAGTTTCGCGTCGGATTTGAAAATCTAGACTCACAGGAGAACGACCATAAGGTGCCCGAGGCAGCAATAGACCCTTGGAGACAAGTCGGCTGGTGGCCGATGTATTGAACCTCGACGCAATTTGAGTGTTCCATCGGCATTAGGAGGCCCTGAACGTTACAATTAACTATCATTTTTGCGTCGGATTCGATAATCTAAACTCACAGGAGAACGACCATAAGGTGCCCGAGGCAGCAGCAGACCCTTGGAGACAAGTTGGTTGGAGGCCGATGTATTGAATCTCGACGCAATTTGAGTGTTCCATCGTCATTACAAGGCCCTGAACGTTACAATTATCTATCATTTTTGCGTCGGATACGAAAATCTAGACTCACAGGAGAACGACCATAAGGTGCCCGAGGCAGCAATAGACCCTTGGGAACAGGTCGGCTGGAGGTCGAAGTATTGAATAGGAGGCCCTGAACGTTACAATTAACTATGAGTTTTGCGTCGGATTCGAAAACGTAGAATCACCGGAGACGGACCATGTGGTGCCCGAGGCAGCGATATCCCCCTTGAGACAAGTCGCCTGGAAACCGATGTATTGATTCTTGACGCAATTTGAAAGTTCCATCGTCATTACAAGGCCCTGAACGTTACAATTAACTATCATTTTTGCGTCGGATTCGAAAATCCAAACTCACAGAAGACGGACCACATGGAGCCCGAGGCACCAATATCCCCTTGTAGACAAGTCGGCTGGAGGAATATGTATTGACTCTCGACGCAATTTGAGTGTTCCATCGTCATTAGGAGTCCCTGAACATTACAATTAACTATCAGTTTTGCGTCGGATTCTAAAATGTTGACTCTCAGGGGAACGACCATACGGTCGTCATTAGGTCGCCCTAAACGTTATAATGAACTATCAGTTTTGCGTCGGATTCGAAAATCTAGACTCAAATTGCGTCGCGATCCAATACATCGTCCTCCAGCCGACTTGTCTCCAAGGGTCTAATGCTGCCTCGGGCACCTTATGGTCGTTCTCCTGTGAGTCTAGATTTCGAATCCGACGCATAAATGATAGTTAATTGTAACGTTCAGGGACTCCTAAAGACGATGGAACACTCAAATTGCGTCAAGAATCAATACATATTCCTCCAGCCGACTTGTCTACAAGGGGATATTGCTGCCTCGGGCTCCATGTGGTCCGTCTCCTGTGAGTCTAGATTTTCGAATCCGACGCGAAACTGATAGTTAATTTTAAGGTTCAGGGCCTTGTAATGACGATGGAACACTCAAATTGCGTCGAGATTCAATACATCGGCCTCCAGCCGACTTGTCTCCAAGGGTCTGCTGCTGCCTCGGGCACCTTATGCTCGTTCTCCTGTGAGTTTAGATTTTTCGAATCCGACGCAAGAATGATAGTTAATTGTAACGTTCAGGGCCTCCTAATGACGATAGAACTGTCAAATTGCGTCTAGATTCAATACATCGTCCTCCAGCTGATTAGTCTCCAAGGGGATATTGCTGCCTCGGGCACCAAATGGTCCGTCTCCTGTGAGTCTGGATTTTCGAATCCGACGCAAAAATGATAGATAATTGTAACGTTCAGGGCCTTCTAATGACGATGGAACACTCAAATTGCGTCGAGATTCAATACATCGACCTCCAGCCGACTTGTATCCAAGGGGATATCGCTGCCTCGGCACCACGTGGTCCGTCTCCGGTAATTCTACGTTTTCGAATCCGACGCAAAACTCATAGTTAATTGTAACGTTCAGGGCCTCCTATTGGCGATGGGAACACTCAAATTGCGTCGCGATTCAATACATCGTCCTCCAGCGGCCTTGTATCCAAGGGGATATTGCAGTCTCGTGCACCATATGATCCTTCTCCTGTTAGTAGATTTTCGAATCCGACGCTAAAATGATAGTTAACTGTAACGTCCAGGGCCTTCTAATGCCGATGGAACACTCAAATTGCGTCGAGATTCAATACATCGGCCTCCAGCCGACTTCTCTCCAAGGGTCTGTTGCTGCTTCGGGCACCTTATGGTCGTTCTCCTGTGAGTCTAGATTTTCGAATCCGACGATAAAATGATAAGTTATTGTAACGTTCAGGGCCTCCTAATGCCGATGGAACACTGAAATTGCGTCGAGATTCAATACATCGGCCTCCAGCCGACTTGTCTCCAAGGGTCTATTGCTGCCTCGGGCACCTTATGGTCGTTCTCTTGTAAGTCTAGATTTTCGAATCCGACGGAAAAATAATAGTTAATTGTAACGTTCAGGGCGACCTAATGACGATGGAACACTCAAATTGCGTCGAGATTCAATACATCGTCCTCCAGCCAACTTGCCTCCAAGGGTCTATCGCTGCCTCGGGCACCTTATGGTCGTTTCTCCTGTGAGTCTAGATTTTCGAATCCGACGCAAAAATGATAGTTAATTGTAACGTTCAGGGCCTTCTAATGACGATGGAACACTCAAATTGCGTCGAGATTCAATACATCGGCCTCCAGCCGACTTGTCTCCAAGGGGATATCGCTGCCTCGGGCACCACATGGTCCGTCTCCGGTGATTCTACGTTTTCGAATCCGACGCAAGACTCATAGTTAATTGTAACGTTCAGTGCCTCCTATTGGCTATGGAACACTCAAATTGTGTCGAGATTCAATACATCGACCTCCAGCCGACTTGTCTCCAAGGGTCCATTGCTGCCTCGGGCACCTTATATTCGTTCTCCTGTGAGTCTAGATTTTCGAATCCGACGCAAAAATGATAGTTAATTGTAACGTTCAAGGCGACCTAATGACGATGGAACACTCAAATTGCGTCGAGATTCAATACATCGGCCTCCAGCCGACTTGTCTCCAAGGGTCTGTTGCTGCCTCGGGCACCTTATGGTCGTTCTCCTGTGAGTTTAGATTATCGCCATTAGGAGGCCCTAAACGTTACAATTAACTATCATTTTTTGCGTCGGATTCGAAAATCTACTCACAGGAGAAGTTCATACGGTGCTCGAGACAGCAATATACCCCTTGGAGACAAATCGACTGGAGGCCGATGTATTGAATATCGACGCAATTTGAGTGTTCCATCGTCATTACAAGGCCCTGAACGTTACAATTAACTATCATTTATGCGTCGGATTCGAAAATCTAGACTCACAGGAGAACAACCATAAGGTGCCCGAGGCAGCAACAGACCCTTGGAGACAAGTCGGCTGGAAACCGATGTATTGATTCTTGACGCAATTTGAATGTTCCATCGTCATTAGGAGGCCCTGAACGTTACAATTAACAATCATTTTAGCGTCGGATTCGAAAATCTACTCACAGGAGAAGTTCATACGGTGCTCGAGACAGCAATATACCCCTTGGAGACAAATCGACTGGAGGCCGATGTATTGAATATCGACGCAATTTGAGTGTTCCATCGTCTTTAGGTCGCCCTGAACGTTATAATGAACTATCAGTTTTGCGTCGGATTCGGAAATCTACTAACAATAGAAGGATCATATGGTGCACGAGACTGCAATATCCCCTTGGATACAAGTCGAATGGAGGACGATGTATTGACTCTCGACGCAATTTGAGTGTTCCATCGCCAATAGGAGGCCCTGAACGTTACAATTAACTATCATTTTTGCGTCGGATTCGATAATCTAAACTCACAGGAGAACGACCATAAGGTGCCCGAGGCAGCAACAGACCCTTGGAGACAAGTCGGCTGGAGGACGATGTATTGAATCTCGACGCAATTTGAGTGTTCCATCGTCATTAGAAGGCCCTGAACGTTACAATTAACTATCATTTTTGCGTCGGATTCGAAAATCTAGACTCACAGGAGAACGACCATAAGGTCCCCGAGGCAGCAACAGACCCTTGGAGACAAGTCGGCTGGAGGCCGATGTATTGAATCTCGACGCAATTTAAGTGTTCCATCGTCATTACAAGGCCCTGAACGTTACATTTAACTATCAATTTAGCGTCGGATTCGAAAATCTACTCACAGGAGAAGTTCATACGGTGCTCGAGACAGCAATATACCCCTTGGAGACAAATCGACTGGAGGCCGATGTATTGAATATCGACTCAATTTGAGTGTTTCCAACGTCATTAGGTCGCCCTGAACGTTACAATTAACTATCATTTTTGCGTCGGATTCGATAATCTAAACTCACAGGAGAACGACCATAAGGTGCCCGAGACAGCAATATCCCCTTGGAGACAAGTCGGCTGGAGTCCGATGTATTGAATCTCGACTCAATTTGAGTGTTCCATCGTCATTAGGTGGCCCTGAACGTTACAATTAACTATCATTTTTGCGTCGGATTCGAAAATCTAGACTCACAGGAGAACGACCATAAGGTGCCCGAGGCAGCAATAGACCCTTGGAGACAAATCGGCTGGAGGACGATGCATTGAATCTCGACGCAATTTGAGACTTCTATCGTCATTAGGAGGCGCTGAACGTTACAATTCACTATCATTTTTGCGTCGGATTCGAAAATCTAGACTCACAGGAGAAGGATCATATTGTGAACGAGACTGCAATATCCCCTTGGATACAAGTCGACTGGAGGTCGATGTATTGACTCTCGACGCAATTTGAGTGTTCCATCGTCATTACAAGGCCCTGAACGTTACAATTAACTATCATTTTTGCGTCGGATTCGAAAATTTAGACTCACACTAGAACGACCAGAAGGTGCCCGAGGCAGCAATAGACCATTGGAGACAAGTCGGCTGGAGGTCGATGTATTGAATCTCGACTCAATTTGTGTGCTCCATCGTCATTAGGACGCCATAAACGTTACAATTAACTATGAGTTTTGCGTCGGGTCGAAAACGTAGAATCACCGGAGACGGACCATGTGGTGCCCGAGGCAGCAATATCCCCTTGCAGACAAATCGGCTGAATGCCGATGTATTGAATCTCGAGGCAATTTGAGTGTTCCATCATCATTAGGAAGACCTGAACATTACAATTAACAATCAGTTTCGCGTCGGATTCGAAAATCTAGACTCACATGAGAGCGAACATAAGAGGCCGGAGACAGTAATATCCCCATGGAGACAAGTCGGCTGGAGGACGATGTATTGAATCTCGACGCAATTTGAGTGTCCCATCGTCATTAGGAGTTCCTAAACGTTACAATTAACTATCATTTTTGCGTCGGATTAGAAAATCTAGATTCACAGGAGAAGGATCATATTGTGCCCGAGACAGCAATATCCCCTTGGATACAAGTCGACTGGAGGTCGATGTATTGACTCTCGACGCAATTTGAGTGTTCCATCGTCATTACAAGGCCCTGAACGTTACAATTAACTATCATTTTTGCGTCGGATACGAAAATCTAGACTCACAGGAGACGGACCATTTGGTGCCCGAGGCAGCAATATCCCCTTGGAGACAAATCGGCTGAATGCCGATGTATTGAATCTCGAGGCAATTTGAGTGTTCCATCGTCATTAGGAAGCCCTGAACCTTACAATTAACAATCAGTTTCACGTCGGATTCGAAAATCTAGACTCACAGCAGACGGACCGTTTGGTGCCCGAGGCAGCAATATCCCCTTGGAGACAAGTCGGCTGGAGGCCGATGTATTGAATCTCGACTCAATTTGTGTGCTCCATCGTCATTAGGAGGCCCTGAACGTTACAATTAACTATGAGTTTTGCGTCGGATTCGAAAACGTAGAATCACCGGAGACGGACCATGTGGTGCCCGAGGTAGCGATATCCCATTGGAGACAAGTCGGCTGAAGGCCGATGTATTGAATCTCGACGCAATTTGAGTGTTCCATCGTCATTAGAAGGCCCTGAACGTTGCAATTAACTATGAGTTTTGCGTCGGATTCGAAAACGTAGAATCACCGGAGACGGACCATGTGGTGCCCGAGGCAGCGATATCCCCTTGGAGACAAGTCGGCTGGAGGCCGATGTATTGAATGTCGACGCAATTTGAGTGTTCCATCGTCATTATAAGGCCCTGAACGTTACAATTAACTATCCTTTTTGTGTCGGATTCGAAAATCTAGACTCACAGGAGAACGACCATAAGGTGCCCGAGGCAGCGATAGACCCTTGGAGGCAAGTTGGCTGGAGGACGATGTATTGAATCTCGACGCAATTTGTGTGCTCCATCGGCATTAGAGGCCCTGAACGTTACAATTAACTATTATTTTTGCCTCGGATTCGATTATCTAAACTCACAGGAGAACGACCATAAGGTGCCCGAGGCAGCAACAGACCCTTTCAGACAAGTCGGCTGGAGGCAGATGTATTGAATCTCGACCCAATTTGAGTGCTCCATCGTCATTTGAAGGCCCTGAACGTTACAATTAACTATCAGTTTCGCGACGGATTCATAAATCCAGACTCACAGGAGACGGACCATTTGGTGCCCGAGGCAGCAATATCCCCCTGGAGACAAATCGGCTGTATGCCGATGTATTGATTCTCGAGCCAATTTGAGTGTTCCATCGTCATTAGGAAGCCCTGAACGTTACAATTAACAATCAGTTTCGCGTCGGATTCGAAAATCTAGACACTCATGAGAGCGAACATAAGAGGCCGGAGGCAGTAATATCCCCATGGAGACAAGTCGGCTGGAGGACGATGTATTGAATCTCGACGCAATTTGAGTGTCCCATCGTCATTAGGAGTCCCTAAACGTTACAATTAACTATCCTTTTGCGTCGCATTCGATAATCTAAACTCACAGGAGAACGACCATAAGGTGCCCGAGGCAGCAACAGACCCTTGGAGACAAGTCGGCTGGAGGCCGATGTATTGAATCTCGACGCAATTTGAGTGTTCCATCGTCATTAGGAGGCCCTGAATGTTACAATTAACTATCATTTTTGCGTCGGATTCGATAATCTAAACTCACAGGAGAACGACCATAATGTGCCCGAGGCAGCAAAAGACCCTTGGAGACAAGTCGGGCTGGAGCCCGATGTATTGAATCTCGACACAAATTGAGTGTTCCATCGTCATTAGGAGGCCCTGAACGTTACAATTAACAATCATTTTAGCGTCGGATTCGAAAATCGACTCACAGGAGAACGACCATAAGGTGCCCGAGGCAGCAATAGACTCTTGGAGACAAGTCGGCTGGAGGCCGATGTATTGAATCTCGACGCAATTTGAGTGTTCCATCGTCATTAGGGGGCCCTGAACGTTATAATTAACAATCATTTTAGCGTCGGATTCGAAAATCGACTCACAGGAGAACGACCATAAGGTGCCCGAGGCAGCAATAGACCCTTGGAGACAATACTATGATGATTTTCACTTATGGACCGTCTGACAGCAACTGAATAGAACACAATTTTAGTGCCATACGCGTTTCGCCTTTATTTTCTGCAAGGCATCATCAGTGGCAGGTTGCGTGGACAGTTTCTTACATATTACACTCCTGTTACATTTTTGGTCTTATTCTTCTTCCTATGAGCGCCAATTTGCTGTATTTTCTGCATTCCACAGCACTATGCACTGAACGCCTTTTTTTAATGCACAGGACCAAAAAAAACCTTGGAGACAAGTCGCCTGGAGGCCGATGTATTGAATCTCGACGCAATTTGAGTGTCCCATCGGCATCAGGAGGCCCTGAACGTTACAGTTAACTATCATTTTAGCGTCGGATTCGAAAATCTACTAACAGGAGATGGATCATATGGTGCCCGAGGCAGCAACAGACCCTTGGAGACAAGTCGGCTGGAGGCCGATGTATTGAATCTCGACGCAATTTGAGTGTTCCATCGGCATTAGGAGGTCCTGAACGTTACTGTTAACTATCATTTTAGCGTCGGATTCGAAAATCTACTAACAGGAGAAGGATCATATGGTGCCCGAGGCAGCAACAGACCCTTGGAGACAAGTCGGCTGGAGGCCGATATATTGATTCTCGACGCAATTTGAGTGTTCCATCGTCATTACAAGGCCCTGAACGTTACAATTAACTATGAGTTTTGCGTCGGATTCGAAAATCTAGACCTACAGGAGAACGACCATAAGGTGCCCGAGGCAGCAACAGACCCTTGGAGACAAGTCGGCTGGAGGCCGATGTATTGAATCTCGACGCAATTTGAGTGTTCCATCGGCATTAGGAAGCCCTGAACGTTACAGTTAACTATCATTTTAGCGTCGGATTCGAAAATCTACTTACAGGAGAAGGATCATATGGTGCACGAGACTGCAATATCCCCTTGGATACAAGTCGGCTGGAGGCCGATGTTTTGAATCTCGACTCAATTTGTGTGCTCCATTGTCATTAGGAGGCCCTGAACGTTACAACTAACTATGAGTTTTGCGTCGGATTCGAAAACGTAGAATGACCGGAGACGGACCATGTGGTGCCCGAGGCAGCGATATCCCCTTGGAGACAAGTCGGCTGGAGGCCGATGAATTGAATCTCGACGCAATTTGAGTGTTCCATCGTCATTAGAAGGCACTGAACATTACAATTAACTATCATTTTTGCGTCGGATTCGAAAATCTAGACTCACAGGAGAACGACCATAAGGTGCCCGAGGCAGCAATAGACCATTGGAGACGAGTCGGCTGGAGTCGATGTATTGAATCTCGACTCAATTTGTGTGCTCCATCGTCATTAGGAGGCCCTGAACGTTACAATTAACTATGAGTTTTGCGTCGGATTCGAAAACGTAGAATCACCGACGACGGACCATGTGGTGCCCGAGGCAGCGATATCCCCTTGGAGACAAGTCGGCTGGAGGCCGATGTATTGAATCTCGACGCAATTTGAGTGTCCCATCGTTATTAGAAGGCCCTGAACGTTACAATAAACTATCAGTTTCGCGTCGGATTCGAAAATCTAGACTCACAGGAGACGGACCACATGGAGCCCGAGGCAGCAATATCCCCTTGTAGACAAGTCGGCTGGAGGAAGATGTAATGACTCTCGACGCAATTTGAGTGTTCCATCGTCTTTAGGAGTCCCTGAACGTTACAATTAACAATCATTTATGCGTCGGATTCGAAAATCTAGACTCACAGGAGAACGACCATAAGGTGCCCGAGGCAGCAATAGACCCTTGGAGACAAGTCGGCTGGAGGCCGATGTATTGAATCTCGACGCAATTTGAGTGTTCCATCGGCATTAGGAGGCCCTGAACGTTACAGTTAACTATCAGTTTCGCGTCGGATTCGAAAATCTAGACTCACAGGAGAACGACCATAAGGTGCCCGAGGCAGCAATAGACCCTTGGAGACAAGTCGGCTGGAGGACGATGTATTGAATCTCGACGCAATTTAAGAGTTCCATCGTCATTAGGAGGCCCTGAACGGTACAATTAACTATGAGTTTTGCGTCGGATTCGGAAACGTAGAATCACCGGAGACCGACCATGTGGTGCCCGAGGCAGCGATATCCCCTTGGAGACAAATCGGCTGGAGGACGATGTATTGAATCTCGACGCAATTTGAGTCTTCTATCGTCATTAGGTCGCCCTGAACGTTGTAATGAACTATCAGTTTTGCGTCGGATTCGAAAATCTAGAATTACAAGAGAACGACCATAAGGTGCCCGAGGCAGTGATAGACCCTTGGAGACAAGTCGGCTGGAGGTCGATGTATTGAATCTCGACGCAATTTGAGTGTTCCATCGTCAATACGAGGCTCTGAACGTTACAATTAACTATCATTTTTGCGTCGGATTCGAAAATCTAGACTCACAGGAAAACGATCATAAGGTGCCCGAGGCAGCAATAGACCCTTGGAGACAAGTCGGCTGAAGGCCGATGTATTGAATCTCGACTCAATTTGTGTGCCCCATCGTCATTAGGAGGCCCTGAACATTACAATTAAATATGAGTTTTGCGTCGGACTCGAAAACGTAGAATCACCGGAGTCGGACCATGTGGTGCCCGAGGCAGCGATATCCCCTTGGAGACAAGTCGGCTGGAGGCCGATGTATTGAATCTCGACGCAATTTGAGTGTTCCATCGTCATTAGAAGGCCCTGAACGTTACAATTAACTATCATTTTTGCGTCGGATTCGAAAATCTAGACTCACAGGAGAAGGATCATATGGTGCCCGAGACAGCAATATCCCCTTGGAGACAAGTCCGCTGGAGGCCGATGTATTGAGTCTCGACGCAATTTGAGTGTTCCATCGTCATTAGGAGGCCCTGAACCTTACAATTAATTTTCAGTTTCGCGTCGGATTCGTAAATCTAGACTCACAGGAGACGGACCACATGGAGCCCGAGGCAGCAATATCCCCTTGTAGACAAGTCGGCTGGAGGACGATGTATTGAATCTCGACGCAATTTGAGAGTTCCATCGTCATTAGGAGGCCCTGAACGTTACAATTAACTATGAGTTTTGCGTCGGATTCGAAAACGTAGAATCACCGGAGACGGACCATGTGGTGCCTGAGGCAGCGATATCCCCTTGGAGACAAGTCGGCTTGAGGCCGATGTATTGAATCTCGACGCAATTTGCGTATCCCATCGTCATTAGAAGGCCCTGAACGTTACAATTAACTATCATTTTTGCGTCGGGTTCGAAAATCTAGACTCACAGGAGAATGACCATAAGGTGCCCGAGGCAGCAATAGACCCTTGGAGACAAGTCGGCTGGAGGCCGATGTATTGAATCTCGTCGCAATTTGAGTGTTCCATCGGCATTAGGAGGCCCTGAACGTTACAATTAACTATCAGTTTCGCGTCGTATTCAAAAATCCAGACTCACAGGAGACGGACCATTTGGTGCCCGAGGCAACAATATCCCCTTGGAGCAAATCAGCTGGAGGACGATGTATTGAATCTCGACGCAATTTGAGAGTTCTATCGTCATCAGGAGGCGCTGTTCCGCTGTTCGTTACTATTCACTATCGTTTTCGCGTCGGATTCGAAAATCTAGACTCACAGGAGAAGGATCATATTGTGCCCGAGGCAGCATTAGACCCTTGGAGACAAGTCGGCTGGAGGACGATGTATCGGATCGCGGCGCAATTTGAGTGTTCCATCGTCATTAGGAGGCCCTGAACGTTACAATTAACAATCATTTTAGCGTCGGATTCGAAAATCTACTCACAGGAGAAGTTCATATGGTGCTCGAGGCAGCAATAACCCCTTGGAATCAAGTCCGCTGGAGGCCGATGTATTGAATGTCGACGCAATTTGAGTGTTCCATCGTCATTAGGAGGCCCTAACCTTACAATTAACTATCAGTTTCGCGTCGGATACGAAAATTTGGACTCACAGGAGAACGACCATAAGGTGCCCGAGGCAGCAATAGACCCTTGGAGACAAGTCGGCTGGAGGACGTTGTATTGAATCTCGTCGCAATTTGAGTGTTCCATCGTCTTTAGGAGTCCCTGAACGTTACAATTAACTATCATTTATGCGTCGGATTCGAAAATCTAGACTTACAAGAGAACGACCATAAGGTGCCCGAGGCAGCTTTAGACCCTTGGAGACAAGTCGGCTGGAGGACGATGTACTGTATCTCGACGCAATTTGAGTGTCCCATCGTCATTAGGAGGCCCTAAACATTACAATTAACTAGCATTTTTGCGTCGGATTCGAAAATCTAGACTCACAGGAGAACGACCAAAACTTTGCCTCCAAGGGGATATCGCTGCCTCGGGCACCTTATGGTCGTTCTCCTGTGAGTTTAGATTTTCGAATGCGACGAAAAACTGATAGTTAATTGTAACATTCAGGGCCTCCTAACGACGATGGAACACTCAAATTGCGTCGCGATCCAATATAATCGGCCTCCGGCCGACTTGTCTCCAAGGGGATATCTCTGCCTCGGGCACCTCATGGTCCTTCTCCTGTGAGTCTAGATTTTCGAATCCGACGCAAAAATGATAGTGAATTGTAACGTTCAGGGACTCCTAAAGACGATGGAACACTAAAATTGCGTCGAGATTCAATACATCGGCCCCCAGCCGACTTGTCTCCAAGGGACTATTGCTGCCTCGGGCACCTTATGGTCGTTCTCCCGTGAGTCTAGATTTTCGAATCCGACGCAAAAATGATAGTTAATTGTAACGTTCAGGGCCTTCTAATGACGATGGAACACTCAAATTGCGTCAAGATTCAATACATCGGCCTCCAGCCAACTTGTCTCCAAGGGTCTGTTGCTGCCTCGGGCACCATATGGTCGTTCTCCAGTGAGTTTAGATTATCGAATCCGACGCAAAAATGATAGTTAATTGTAACGTTTATGGCCTCCTAATGACGATGGGACACTCAAATTGCGTCGAGATTCAATACATCGTCCTCCAGCCGACTTGTCTCCAAGGGTCTAATGCTGCCTCGGGCACCTTATGGTCGTTCTCTTGTAAGTCTAGATTTTCGAATCCGACGCAAAAATGATAGTTAATTGTAACGTTTAGGGCCTCCTAATGACGAAGGGACACTCAAATTTCGTCGAGATTCAATACATCGTCCTCCAGCCGACTTGTCTCCAAGGGTCTAATGCTGCCTCGGGCACCTGATGGTCGTTCTCTTGTAAGTCTAGATTTTCGAATCCGACGCAAAAATGATAGTTAATTGTAACGTTCAGGGCCTCCTAATGCCGATGGAACACTCAAATTGCGTCGAGATTCAATACATCGGCCTCCAGCCGACTTGTCTCCAAGGGTCTATTGCTGCCTCGGGCACCTTATGGTCGTTCTCCTGTGAGTCTAGATTTTCGAATCCGACGCAAAAATGATAGTTAATTGTAACGTTCAGGGCCTTGTAATGACGATGGAACACTCAAATTGCGTCGAGATTCAATACATCGGCCTCCAGCAGACTTGTCTCCAAGGGTATATTGCTGCCTCGGGCACCTTATGGTCGTTCTCCTGTGAGTCTAGATTTTCGAATCCGACGCAAGACTCATAGTTAATTGTAACGTTCAGGGCCTCCTAATGACGATGGAACACTCAAATTGCGTCAAGAATCAATACATCGGTTTCCAGCCGACTTGTTTCCAAGGGTCTATTGCTGCCGCGGGCACCTTAAGGTCGTTCTCCTGTGAGTCTAGATTTTCGAATCCGACACACAAATGATAGTTAATTGTAACGTTTAGGGCCTCCTAATGACGATGGGACACTCAAATTGCGTCGAGATTCAATACATCGTCCTCCAGCCGACTTGTCTCCATGGGGATATTACTGCCTCCAGCTTCTTATGTTCGCTCTCATGAGAGTCTAGATTTTCGAATCCGACGCGAAACTGATTGTTAATTGTAACGTTCAAGGCTTCCTAATGACGATGGAACACTCAAATTGCCTCGAGATTCAATACATCGGCATTCAGCCGATTTGTCTCCAAGGGTCTATTGCTGCCTCGGGCACCTTATGGTCGTTCTCCTGTGAGTTTAGATTATCGAATCCGACGCAAAAAGGATAGTTAATTGTAACGTTTTGGGCCTCCTAATGACGATGGAACACTCAAATTGCGTCGAGAGTCAATACATCGACCTCCAGTCGACTTGTATCCAAGGGGATATTGCAGTCTCGGGCACAATATGATCCTTCTCCTGTAAGTCTAGATTTTCGAATCCGACGCAAGAATGATAGTGAATTGTAACGTTCAGCGCCTCCTAATGACGATAGAACACTCAAATTGCGTCGAGATTCAATACATCGTCCTCCAGCCGACTTGATTCCAAAGGTCTATTGCTGCCTCGGGCACCTTATGCTCGTTCTCCTGTGAGTCTAGATTTTCGAAACCGACGAAAAATGATAGTGAATTGTAACGTTCAGGGCCTCCTAATGACGATGGAACACTCAAATAGCGTCAAGAATCAATACATCGGTTTCCAGCCGACTTGTCTCCAAGGGTCTATTGCTGCCTCGGGCACCTTATGGTCGTTCTCCTGTGAGTCTAGATTTTCGAATCCGACGCAAAAATCATAGTTAATTGTAACGTTCAGGGCCTCCTATTGGCGATGGAACACTCAAATTGCGTCGAGATTCAATACATCGACCACCAGCCGACTTGTCTCCAAGGGGATATTGCTGCATCGGGCACCTTAAGGTCGTTCTCCTGTGAGTGTAGATTTTCGAATCCGACGAAAAACTGATAGTTAATTGTAACTTTTAGGGCCTCCTAATGACGACGGGACACTCAAATTGCGTCGAGATTCAATACATCGTCCTCCAGCCGATTTGTCTCCAAGGGGATATTGCTGTCTCGAGCACAATATGAACTTCTCCTGTGAGTAGATTTTCGAATCCGACGCTAAAATGATTGTTAACTGTAACGTTCAGGGCCTCCTAATGACGATGGAACACTCAAATTGCGTCAAGAATCAATACATCGGTTTCCAGCCGAATTGTTTCCAAGGGTCTACTGCTGCCGCGGGCACCATATGGTCGTTCTCCTGTGAGTGTAGATTTTCGAATCTGACGCACAAATGATAGTTAATTGTAACGTTCAGGGACTCCTAATGCCGATGGAACACTCAAATTGCGTCGAGAGTCAATACATCGACCTCCAGTCGGCTTGTATCCAAGGGGATATTGCAGTCTCGTGTATCATATGATCCTTCTCCTGTTAGTAGATTTTCGAATCCGACGCTAAACTGATAGTTAACAGTAACGTTCAGGGCCTCCTAATGCCGATGGAACACTCAAATTGCGTCGACAGTCAATACATCGACCTCCAGTCGACTTGTATCCATGGGGATATTGCAGTCTCGTGCACCATATGATCCTTCTCCTGTTAGTAGATTTTCGAATCCGACGCTAAACTGATAGTTAACTATAACGTTCAGGGCCTCCTAATGCCGATGGAACACTCAAATTGCGTCGAGAATCAATACATCGACCTCCAGTCGGCTTGTATCCAAGGGGATATTGCAGTCTCGTGCACCATATGATCCTTCTCCTGTTAGTAGATTTTCGAATCCGACACTAAAATGATAGTTAATTGTAACGTTCAGGGCCATGTAATGACGATGGAACACTCAAATTGCGTCGAGATTCAATACATCGGCCTCCAGCGGACTTGCCTCCAAGGGGATATTGCTGTCTCGAGCACAGTATGAACTTCTCCTGTGAGTAGATTTTCGAATCCGACGCTAAAATGATTGTTAACTGTAACGTTCAGGGCCTCCTAATGACGATGGAACACTCAAATTGCGTCAAGAATCAATACATCGGCCTCCAGCCGACTTGTCTCCCAGGGTCTATTGCTGCCTCGGGCACCTTATGGTCGTTCTCTTGTAAGTCTAGATTTTCGAATCCGACGCAAAAATGATAGTTAATTGTAACGTTCAGGGCCTCCTAATGCCGATGGAACACTCAAATTGCGTCGAGATTCAATACATCGGCCTCCAGCCGACTTGTCTCCAAGGGTCTATTGCTGCCTCGGGCACCTTATGGTCGTTCCCTGTGAGTCTAGATTTTCGAATCCGACGCAAAAATGATAGTTAATTTAACGTTCAGGGCCTTGTAATGACGATGGAACACTCAAATTGCGTCGAGATTCAATACATCGGCCTCCAGCCGACTTGTCTCCAAGGGTCTGTTGCTGCCTCGGGAACCTTATGGTCGTTCTCCTGTGAGTTTAGTTTATCGAATCCGACGCAAAAATGATAGTTAATTGTAACGTTTAGGGCCTCCTAATGACGATGGGACACTCAAATTGCGTCGAGATTCAATACATCGTCCTCCAGCCGACTTGTCTCCATGGGGGTATTACTGCCTCCGGCTTCTTATGTTCGCTCTCATGTGAGTCTAGATTTTCGAATCCGACGCGAAACTGATTGTTAATTGTAACGTTCAGGGCTTCCTAATGACGATGGAACACTCAAATTGCCTCGAGATTCAATACATCGGCATTCAGCCGATTTGTCTCCAAGGGTCTATTACTGCCTCGGGCACCTTATGGTCGTTCTCCTGTGAGTTTAGATTATCGATTCCGACGCAAAAATGATAGTTAATTGTAACGTTTTGGGCCTCCTAATGACGATGGAACACTCAAATTGCGTCGAGAGTCAATACATCGACCTCCAGTCGACTTGTATCCAAGGGGATATTGCAGTCTCGGGCACAATATGATCCTTCTCCTGTGAGTCTAGACTTTCGAATCCGTCGCAAGAATGATAGTGAATTGTAACGTTCAGCGCCTCCTAATGACGATAAAAGACTCAAATTGCGTCGAGATTCAATACATCGTCCTCCAGCCGACTTGTCTCCAAAGGTCTATTGCTGCCTCGGGCACCACATGGTCCTTCTGCTGTGAGTCTAGATTTTCGAATCCGACGCAAAAATGATAGTGAATTGTAACGTTCAGGGCCTCCTAATGACGATGGAACACTCAAATAGCGTCAAGAATCAATACATCGGTTTCCAGCCGACGTGTCTCCAAGGGTCTATTGCTGCCTCGGGCACCTTATGGTCGTTCTCCTGTGAGTCGAGAGTCAATACATCGACCTCCAGTCGACTTGTATCCAAGGGGATATTGCAGTCTCGGGCACAATATGATCCTTCTCCTGTGAGTCTAGATTTTCGAATCCGACGCAAAAATGATAGTGAATTGTAACGTTCAGCGCCTCCTAATGGCGATAGAAGACTCAAATTGCGTCGAGATTCAATACATCGTCCTCCAGCCGACTTGTCTCCAAAGGTCTATTGCTGCCTCGGGCACCAAATGGTCCTTCTCCTGTGAGTCTAGATTTTCGAATCCGACGCAAAAATGATAGTGAATTGTAACGTTCAGGACGTCCTAATGACGATGGAACACTCAAATAGCGTCAAGAATCAATACATCGGTTTCCAGCCGTCTTGTCTCCAAGGGTCTATTGCTGCCTCGGGCACCTTATGGTCTTTCTCCGGTGAGTCTAGATTTTCGAATCCGACGCATAAATGATAGTTAATTGTAACGTTCAGGGACTCCTAAAGACGATGAAACGCTCAAATTGCGTCGAGAGTCAATACATCTACCTCCAGTCGACTTGTATCCAAGGGGATATTGCAGTCTCGTGCACCATATGATCCTTCTCCTGTTAGTAGATTTTCGAATCCGACGCTAAAATGATAGTTAACTGTAACGTTCAGGGCCTCCTAATGCCGATGGAACGCTCAAATTGCGTCGAGATTCAATACATCGGCCTCCAGCCCACTTGTCTCCAAGGGGATATCGCTGCCTCGGGCACCACATGGTCCGTCTCCGGTGATTCTACGTTCTCGAATCCGACACAAAAATCATAGTTCATTGTAACGTTCAGGGCCTCCTATTGGCGATGGAACACTCAAATTGCGCCGAGATTCAATACATCGACCACCAGCCGACTTGTCTCCAAGGGGATATTGCTGCATCGGGCACCTTAAGGTCGTTCTCCTGTGAGTGTACATTTTCGAATCAACGAAAAACTGATAGTTAATTGTAACATTCAGGGTCTCCTAATGACGATGGAACACCCATTTTGCGTCGAGAGTTAATACATCTTCCTCCAGCCGACTTGTCTACAGGGGGATATTGCTGCCTCGGGCTCCATGTAGTCCGTCTGCTGTGAGTCTAGATTTTCGAATCCGACGCAAAAATGATAGTTAATTGTAACTTTTAGGGCCTCCTAATGACGACGGGACACTCAAATTGCGTCGAGATTTAACACATCGTCCTCCAGCCGATTTGTCTCTAAGGGGATATAGCTGCCTCAGGCACCAAATGGTCCGTCTGCTGTGAGTCTAGATTTTCGATTCCGACGAAAAACTGATAGTTAATTGCAACATTCAGGGCCTCCTAATGACGATGGAACACTCAAATTGCGTCGCGATCCAATACATCGGCCTCCAGCCGACTTGTCTCCAAGGGTCTAATGCTGCCTCGGGCACCTTATGGTCGTTCTCTCGTAAGTCTAGATTTTCGAATCCGACGCGAAAATGATAGTTAATTGTAACTTTCAGGGCCTCGTAATGACGATGGAACACTCAAATTGCGTCGAGATTCAATACATCGGCCTCCAGCCGACTTGTCTCCAAGGGTCTATTGCTGCTCGGGCACCTTATGGTCGTTCTCTTGTAAGTCTAGATTTTCGAATCCGACGCAAAAATGATAGTTAATTGTAACGTTCAGGGCCTCCTATTGCCGATGGAACACTCAAATTGCGTCGAGATTCAATACATCGGCCTCCAGCCGACTTGTCTATAAGGGTCTATTGCTGCCTCGGGCACCTTATGGTCGTTCTCCTGTGAGTCTAGATTTTCGAATCCGACGCAAAAATGATAGTTAATTGTAACGTTCAGGCCTCCTATTGCCGATGGAACACTCAAATTGCGTCGAGATTCAATACATCGGCCTCCAGCCGACTTGTCTATAAGGGTCTATTGCTGCCTCGGGCACCTTATGGTCGTTCTCCTGTGAGTCAAAATTTTCGAATCCGACGCAAAAATGATAGTTAATTTTAACGTTCAGGGCCTTTTAATGACGATGAAACACTCAAATTGCGTCGAGAGTCAATACATCGACCTCCAGCCGCCTTGTATCCAAGGGGATATTGCAGTCTCGTGCACCATATGATCCTTCTCCTGTTAGTAGATTTTCGAATCCGACGCTAAAATGATAGTTAATTGTAACGTTCAGGGACTCCTAAAGACGATGAAACACTCAAATTGCGTCGAGAGTCAATACATCGACCTCCAGTCGACTTGTATCCAAGGGGATATTGCAGTCTCGTGCACCATATGATCCATCTCCTGTTAGTAGATTTTCGAATCCGACGCTAAATGATAGTTAACTGTAACGTTCAGGGCCTCCTAATGCATATGGAACACTCAAATTGCGTCGAGATTCAATACCTCGGCCTCCAGCCGACTTGTCTCCAAGGGGATATCGCTGCCTCTTGCACCACATGGTCCGTCGCCGGTGATTCTACGTTCTCGAATCCGACGCAAAAATCATAGTTAATTGTAACGTTCAGGGCCTCCTATTGGCGATGGAACACTCAAATTGCGTCGAGATTCAATACATCGACCACCAGCCGACTTGTCTCCAAGGGGATATTGCTGCATCGGGCACCTTAAGGTCGTTCTCCTGTGAGTGTAGATTTTCGAATCCGACGAAAAACTGATAGTTAATTGTAACATTCAGGGCCTCCTAATGACGATGGAACACACAGTTTGCGTCGAGAGTCAATACATCTTCCTCCAGCCGACTTGTCTACAAGGGGATATTGCTGCCTCGGGCTCCATGTAGTCCGTCTGCTGTGAGTCTAGATTTTCGAATCCGACGCAAAAATGATAGTTAATTGTAACGTTTTGGGCCTCCTAATGACGATGGAACACTCAAATTGCGTCGAGAGTCAATACATCGACCTCCAGTCGACTTGTATCCAAGGGGATATTGCAGTCTCGGGCACAATATGATCCTTCTCCTGTGAGTCTAGACTTTCGAATCCGTCGCAAGAATGATAGTGAATTGTAACGTTCAGCGCCTCCTAATGACGATAAGAGACTCAAATTGCGTCGAGATTCAATACATCGTCCTCCAGCCGACTTGTCTCCAAAGGTCTATTGCTGCCTCGGGCACCACATGGTCCTTCTGCTGTGAGTCTAGATTTTCGAATCCGACGCAAAAATGATAGTGAATTGTAACGTTCAGGGCCTCCTAATGACGATGGAACACTCAAATAGCGTCAAGAATCAATACATCGGTTTACAGCCGACGTGTCTCCAAGGGTCTATTGCTGCCTCGGGCACCTTATGGTCGTTCTCCTGTGAGTCGAGAGTCAATACATCGACCTCCAGTCGACTTGTATCCAAGGGGAATTTGCAGTCTCGGGCACAATATGATCCTTCTCCTGTGAGTCTAGATTTTCGAATCCGACGCAAAAATGATAGTGAATTGTAACGTTCAGCGCCTCCTAATGCCGATGGAACGCTCAAATTGCGTCGAGATTCAATACATCGGCCTCCAGCCGACTTTCTCCAAAGGTCTATTGCTGCCTCGGGCACCAAATGGTCCTTCTCCTGTGAGTCTAGATTTTCGAATCCGACGCAAAAATGATAGTGAATTGTAACGTTCAGGACGTCCTAATGACGATGGAACACTCAAATAGCGTCAAGAATCAATACATCGGTTTCCAGCCATCTTGTCTCCAAGGGTCTATTGCTGCCTCGGGCACCTTATGGTCTTTCTCATGTGAGTCTAGATTTTCGAATCCGACGCATAAATGATAGTTAATTGTAACGTTCAGGGACTCCTAAAGACGATGAAACACTCAAATTGCGTCGAGAGTCAATACATCTACCTCCAGTCGACTTGTATCCAAGGGGATATTGCAGTCTCGTGCACCATATGATCCTTCTCCTGTTAGTAGATTTTCGAATCCGACGCTAAAATGATAGTTAACTGTAACGTTCAGGGCCTCCTAATGCCGATGGAACGCTCAAATTGCGTCGAGATTCAATACATCGGCCTCCAGCCGACTTGTCTCCAAGGGGATATCGCTGCCTCGGGCACCACATGGTCCGTCTCCGGTGATTCTACGTTCTCGAATCCGACACAAAAAATCATAGTTAATTGTAACGTTCAGGGCCTCCTATTGGCGATGGAACACTCAAATTGCGCCGAGATTCAATACATCGACCACCAGCCGACTTGTCTCCAAGGGGATATTGCTGCATCGGGCACCTTAAGGTCGTTCTCCTGTGAGTGTACATTTTCGAATCAACGAAAAACTGATAGTTAATTGTAACATTCAGGGTCTCCTAATGACGATGGAACACCCATTTTGCGTCGAGAGTTAATACATCTTCCTCCAGCCGACTTGTCTACAATGGGATATTGCTGCCTCGGGCTCCATGTAGTCCGTCTGCTGTGAGTCTAGATTTTCGAATCCGAC